>NW_017257979.1:1354875-1420630 GCF_001594055.1 Mycetomoellerius zeteki
TCCCTGTGCGCAAGTAATGAGTCTTTTTTTAATACTTCACCGACTGGGGTTAATAACTGTGGTTAATGCCTTCACTTACAATGGACAATCCAACCACGCATATAAATTAAAAACTCTTCTAAAAAAAACCACTGTAATTTTTAAAGTGAGTTGTCAGAAAGTTTTAAATTTAAATAATCCTTAAAAAATGGTTTTTACATACGAATTTATTTAGAAATAACAATAATTATTAATAATCGTTTTTTGGTGTATAATTCAGGACTTTTTTACAATCTAGTATATAATCATAAATTTTTTAAAAAATCGTAGGATAAATCCGTTAAATATACCATTATTAAATATTGTTTGTATTTAAGATATGCTATATTAATAAAAACTTTATATTGTCTATTACTATAAAAAAATTAGAAACATTTATTCTTTATATTAAAAAAAAAACTTTTTAAAATTATTGTATTTTTGTCGTATATATCGTATATAGGAGTGGAATATATAGCTACCCTAGGCGAGAGATATACGACTCATAAAAAATTTACAAATAATATTTAGAAATAAGACATAAAATGACACAGTATATAACTTATAAAATATGTGACTTTTGCGGTGTAAATAACAGAGTTACTCTAAAGAGGACTTTATACATTAATAAATATAAATAATGAAATAATCTATAATGTACGCCCATATAAAGCATCACTTTACGCATTCCATTGGCGAAGCATTAACTAGTAATGCTCTCTATTAGTTGCCTTTAAGCCAACTTGCTCATTACTGAATTAATTATTAAATATTGTAATTTTTTAATTTTATCTGCTTGAAATCAATATCGATTTTTTTACTATTTCTTTTTCTTATATTTTTTAATATAAAAAATGTTAATATTTTATAATGTTTCTGATAAAAATAAAAAAGTTTTTGTCTCTATTAGTATGCCTCTCTAAGGAGCCTTATTAACTCTATTAATGTGCCTCAATTTATGTACTTACCCGCATTTGACTCATTAATGTGCTTCAATTTATGAACCTACTCGCATTTAACTCATTTTAACATATAGTTACTAAAACAGATAATGGATGAAACTAATTGTTTAAGTTAATACTACAATTATTATTTTAATTACTTATAATTTCAATATACACTTATAATACAACGCTATCAGCTTCAATACAAGTCACGAGCTTAAAATCTTGAAGTATTACTGGACTCACATCTCTAAACTGTGATGTAATGTTTACTATGCTTTAATAATTGAAAAATATAACATTATCTTTATCATACATTAATAATTTAACTCAATAAAACAAAATCTTTTCCTTATTTATTTGTTTTAATTTTCTTTATAGCTTATTTAAGTACAAAGGCACAGTAAAAGGGATAGTTACTCTACTTCTTTTGTCATACAGAGTACATATCAATTATAAACGCATGACGGGCGCAATAAATGAATCCTAAATAAATCCTTCTCTCATCCTCAACGAGTCTCTCCTGGCGATAAGAGAATCGTCGTCGCTATAATTGCCGTAAATTGAGACTATCTTTGCGTCCTGAGCCGCGAGCTGATAAACGAGAGGACGCAATTTCTTGGTTCGCAGATCCGCGGCGTCGAGGTGGGCATAGTAGTGTTAGTGCTGATAGTCTGGGCGGGAGCGATAGCCCTATTCTTCAATCGCTGGGGCAAGATACGCATGCTGCTGCCGTACCAACCCGACTACAAGGAACAGCTCAAGGTTCCTGGCACCGGCGTGTGCGCGGCTGCGAACGCCGCGTACACGCAGCATCCGACGCAGCACGCGTGCTCTCAGGTAACGCATAGGTATACCGTATCCGGTCGGCGCAGCGGACGATTCGCGCCCGCAGCCACGTCGGTACCGCGCAAATTAAACCGCGGAGGCCGGAGAAACCCTTCCGGCTGATTTAACTAATGAATGCTTGATAGGATTTAGAAATTTTCTTTTGCTGAAAAAAAAAAGGAGAAATTATTTTAAGATTCTTATAGGCGAGATATTTTTCGATATCTCGCGCGAATGTTTCGAAACATGTAATCCTTGAGAATTACGCGTCGTAAGTCGTAACATAAAATTGTTTTTTACGATGGCTGAAAATTTCTAAATACTACAATACATTAAATTTACCTGAATGTACGTTAAGTACATTCAGATAAAATGTACTTACTAAAATTCAAAATTTATCAGTTTCTTTGAGAAACTTGCACTTAATCGTAGATTACAATAATAAAATGATTTTCTTTTGTAGATCTCATTTTTAGATCTTAAAATACTGGATTATTCTAAAGAGATTTAATATAATTGCTCACAGAATCGATCATACATAATATGTATTATGAATTTTCCAATACTATCAGTTAAGAAAGGAGTTAATATTAATGTTCTTCTTTAATCGAATTGTAAGACAAATTTTCGAACTTTGTCTTATTTGAAATATATAATTCTCTACAGCACATATCTCCAACGATCGTTCTAAAAACGTCCAGAATTCTATGAATGTCTTCAGGACATTCGTTAGAAATTTGTGCTGTATGGGATTTGCAATAATTTTAAAACGTATCGAGGGAGGGTGGGAAATATATTTTATGAATGTGGGTCGGTCCTCTGATTTAAATAAAATACAAATATCTTCAAATCTCGGCAAATACCTGATCGGAAATCGCCTAGATCGATTTACGCGGGACGCGAGTGTGACGAGGGTGCGACATAAGCTACTGATTTTGCAATAACAAGATTTGGATCGAGCTGGCGTCAGATGTTTGACATTCTCGTTCTCGAGAAATTCCGTGTTCCGTGCAATATTGGCACTTCATTATATACATGGGCGCGATGCAATCGCCATTATGCACGTACGATAGGCTTTTGGATATTCCGCGTACGATTGTCGGCAACGCGAAATTCGAGAAATGCCGATACAGGCGCAAATGTAATGGCATTTCCATGGGTTATTAGCATAGCTCGAATTCTGGTTCACTCGCGAGAGCGTGTGAATCAGAATTCGTGTAACGGCATTTAATCGTATGTATTTCAGCTCGATATGCGATTGACCGGGAAATACGTCTTTTAAATTTCGTCATTCCCGGGCTCGAATTTAAAGGGCGCAATCTTAAATGAAGAGTAATTGTTTAAGGACGATTGACTTACAAAACTGTTAACGAATAGAAAAATCTACAGGATGTTAATACACATGCTGGAATGTTACGTATTATGTTTAAAAGAAAAGGTTTTCGATAATTAGGATCTGCACGCTACATACACATTTATTATGCAAAAAATTGATTTAATAATAAATTTTTTATGTATTGTTTTGTAATGACTGAAATTATTTTGTAGAAGAATTATTTATAAAATGATTATTTGTATAAGATAAAATGTATAAAATTGAAATATGGAATGAATAAGATTAAATGGATGAAATTAAAAAGTGTTTTTCGCGGAAGGAAAGTTAATTTTGTTTAAATAAATATATGTAGAATAATATAAAAATATTTATTTTCTAAGTATTTAAAAAATTAAACTGTCGAAGATATAAAATATCAGTTAATTGATAAAATATTATTAAATTTCGTTATTTAATAACTTTTCTGTTTCTCGCTTAAATAAACTTTTAATGTTTGCAATATTAATAATTTTATCTAAAATGATTGAATTGTTGATATTAATTAATATGACAATTAATTATAAAAGATCTATGACAAGTAATCTATGAAAAATATTAAAGTGCATCGATCTACTATTATATTTTATTTTGTTAATTTTTATACGTTATTCTTTTTATTATTGTGGTAGTATCGCGTGAAATACCTTCTGATATTTTGTAAACGTTAAAAAATAATTTAAACAATTATATACTGCGGTACACGTTTTAATATGTTACGCAACACAGTAAAAAATCGGATTTCTCTGAAATGCTTTGATAGTTGGTACGTTGATTAAATGAATTTTATTTACGATCTTTTGCGCAGAAATTGCCTTTGTCATAAATCATTTTTTAACGCTTAGAAATCCGATTACATAATCTGGATTAAAAATAAATGTTGTTATTATCCCTTTTAAATGAATTAATTTATTAAAATTTAAGATTATAATTAGTTTTGAGGTCGATTCTAATTGATTCAAAAGATTTGAATTTCTCGAATTTCTTGAAAATGCGAATTCTGTCAATTTATAGTGAGGCATGCATTTACGTTTTAGGCGAACGGAGACTGCGTTTTGTTAACATACTTGACACAATAAATGAACAATGCGTGCGAGTATCTAACGGGTAAAGTTTATTAGCTATTATAACCACTTGATGCTCGCTTGACGTGGAGTTCAATTTTGCTCGGTTTGTGCAATTACACAATTCGCGGTGAACGATTTGATATGTGCAACAAAAGGGCTTGTTCGAGTTGGGTTTGACGTCACGATAGAATTACGAACGTGAGGATCAAGACAGGGTAATTAGTCGAAACTACATCGGACCATTAATCCGCTTGTATAATTCGGCGTACCTGCGAGGGAAAGAAAAACGAGAATCTATAATACTATTTCGGTCGCATGAAAAAGAGAAGCTGGAAAAACTCCAGACGCATCGATTTGACCTCGCTGTATAACAACGCAGTCTAATTCCTTGCATTGAATAATCGTCGTAAAGGAAAAAACCGGAACGAACATTTTTTTTTGCTTGACATTGGATGTCGAAATTTCTTTTTTGTACGTTGTTTAAAATTGAATGGAATGGTCTCGATAAATTCAACATACCGAACACACGCTTTGTATATTTTTTTTCATTATTGCTTTTTTTGTACGAGAGCAGTTTCCAATAACGCGGTTTTAATGCATTGAAGCGTTTTAGAGATCAAGAGATTTTTTTACTGTTGCTGTTGCGTACCTAAAATATGCGTATTGATGAATTCTGTTATTTCCAGTTTTCTCTCGCAATTTCTAATGGTAGCATTTTTTACAAATTTAAAATTTATTATTTCTAACGCTACTATTTCGTAATTTCTAACGAAAGCATTTTACAAATTCCAAATTTATTATTGCAACGTTACAATTTCAATTGTTACTACCGTCGCTCTCTGTCGAGCGTCTTTTTCAATAATCTTTCTATTTACCGCAGTTTCAAAAATATTTGATTTATTAGTAACGTAAGAAGGGGCGATTAAAATTTGTCGATCACGTCATTATACCTTGCTTTCATAGAACGCGCATATGTTCATTATGAAAATTCATTAATTAGCCATTATGAGCTACTTATATACCTCAATATGTCGCTAACATGCAAAGTAGCAAATCAAATATAGCTTTCGTTGATTTTGACATTGGACAATTGTCGCTATGATACGATGCAGTATAATCGAAAATTTGATAACACTAGCTTCTGTAGTATCTGTCAAACTTCGATGCAATTAATACGTATTATCGAGTATTTGAATGCTATTGTCATTACGCGTCTAGATTTGGAGATAGCTGTAATACATCGCGGTTAACGCAGCAACACAATTGCCTATTAATAAGCGAACGACGTAATCATAATGTTATCTATAAACATCAAAGTAATGACAACAATATATCCTGATGCATATTACGTGAATCAAAAGTTAATTGGACATGATAGGTGCGATCTAATCATCGTGAGTTAATCCTGAAAATAAACCGTCGTGATTTTTAATTGTGTTAAAAAGACAACTGCACAAATAGATACTTCATTTCCAAAATTCTCACAAATTTAAAACGTCATCCAATGAACCAGAAGAGACTTCACATTGAATAATAAATGAGGCTCGATGCTCGCGGGAGATTCGTGTCTAATAATACTTCGACTATCTCGTTTCTCCGATCGCGATGCGGATATTATAAAGGAGACTTTGATGATAAGTTTAGTAACGTAACGATGTAACCGCGAATGTTATCGTTATAACTATCAACTGTTCAAGGATAGGATACTTCGGCTTTTGTGTAGAAACAAGCGGATACGTTTAATTATCCTTGATATTATATATTGCCCTTTCACATGCTGCATTTCCGTGAAAACCTTTATCCATCGGGCGATGTTCATTTCTCATCTTGAAGAGAAGTGAAAATTTTGCCGACGTGGTTTTCGCAAGAAATCCTTGCAATCACTTATGAATTAGTAACAACCATTATTCTATATCCACATACGCAGTAACATTGTACAATATGTTAAGAGAGTTACATCTCTTTCAAGAATTATGAAAAGTTTGAAGGGCACTTGTGTTTCGTGTAAAAATATTATTGGAGATTCTTCTATTTTAGTAATAATAACTAATTAAACCGTCGGAATTAATGCAATATTAAATTTATCCGTTCGCGACAGGTCTATTGGAAATGCTTTGAAAATGCTTCCGGAATAATTTTAATTAGCCCAATAAAAAAATTTGAATATGCTGCCGCGTATGTGAAAGTTGACTGCGCAGAGAGAAAGATTTACGTCCTCAATTTAATGATGTAAATCCTTAAACGATTCAGACGTAAATTAATTTATTAAGTACATTCGTAATCACGATTAATTGATTTTATAGGACAAAGTTATTAATAAAATTTGTATCGTGCAGCTTCTATATTTTTTGTAATACCGAATTAAACAAACGTGATTTATTTTTTATGTTGTACTTATTATATTGTATAACGAGATGTATTATATACTGAAAGATGATGCGCAGTGATAAAATTGACGATCGATAAATCTTTCTTCTTCTTACATTAAGTGTTAAATTCAGCTAGTTGAAGAGCGTAGCGTTAGAGAACCCAGTAGCAAAAAGTCGAGCGGAATAATGAAGCTTATTAGTCTATCTCTTTAGCGTAGACATCCACATTCCTCATACAGTCCATATTAGTCGCATATATTACGTAGTTGTAGTTAGTAAGACTAATAATTGATAATCTCAATTAACGCAATTTTTAATTCTGTTGATCTCTTCTGTTCCTCTCTTCTGTCTCCACGTCGTTTCTTCGGATTGACTGCACGAAAATTCGCGAATATTGGCTGGCGTCACGTGCGATTACCGGTACTCTCCCACACTGTTCTGCGCTACGTGTGTGTGCCCTCCCCCCCAACCATCCCCTCACGCGTCACGTTTGGCTACGAAAAAAAAAAAATCCGAAAAAAAACGACAAATGACGACAATGATAAAAACGAATAATGCGATAACGCACGAAAACAAAACCGACGAACGAAAACGACGGAAGGTAATGACCACATTGTCGGATATGGTGATGCAGTGCGGGGGCGGGGGCTGCTGCGTCCTGGAGCAGTGCTTTCAGTACCCCAGAAGAGCCCGAGAGCCCCGGGACTGCGGCTGCCAATTCGCTCTACTCCACAGGGCGGACATCGCGTGACCATCGGTACATGTCTTAACATCTCAATTTTATCTTCTTGTGGCCCTACCTATATATGCTGGAGAGAAACCTCGGCTGTACCGAGGCTCTCCACCCTGTCTTTCTACTACTGTCTCTCTTTCACCCTCACACATTTATTTCTTTTGTGTCTGTGTGACTTACCCCATCTCTCTGTCTGTATATCTTCTTGTCTCACTTTTGAACCCCCACTCGTACTTCATCATTTTAGCGTCGAACGGGAAAAATTATGATCTATTTAATCATTAATAAATTCTCCGTCTACCTTAAGGATTTATGAGACTCTTACTTGTCTCTTAGAATACATATAATTATAATTATTTAAGATAACTGATTTCTATTTTTATCTTATTCTTGATATTTATTGTTACTATCTACGAAACTACAGAAAACTTAAAATAAAAAGAAAATAATTTTTCTCTTTGCTTATAACATATTATAAAGTGATTTTTAATGAAAATTATATAAAAACAAGCTTCTTAATCATAACGAAGTAAATCATTTTTTACTATATAGGATAATGTGTTAATAATTTTATACCAGTAATGTGTCCATAATTTCTGCAATAGTTAAAACTTTCTAAATTGTAGTTTCTTTTGCATAATATAAGCGACTACTTTTTTTACAAAGTACGCATATTGTTTTACTATTGTACAATTATTTTACATTATATCTATCTAGATTTCTATTATATTTAATATCTTTTAGAGGTCGTATAATTATTTTATTATAAGAATCTCTATTGTAAAATGATTAACTATTAGGCAACATTTCCGTTATTGACAAAAAATTTTCATAAATTTAGCTACGTAACGAGCAATTCGCGCATGTAGAAAGGGTGTGTTTCTTAATCGTTGAACTCATCTTTTAATCGTGTAATTATTAGAAAATTATTTTACTTGTACTTTTTTGTCTTTCTAAATTTCTGAAAATAATCAAATTTTATATCATAATGTACAGATAACGAATACAACCGTTTTATATTTTACTTTCTCATTTCTATGCAAATTATGATATTTCAAATAAAATGCTTATGTGAACCACCGCGCTAGTTAGTACACTCATAAATTATATGTATATTTGTAAGTGATAAAATACAATTTACATATAATTAGGAAGTACATACTTACATCAAACGAAGTTGAAACAAAATGTAAACACGTAGTTTTAATCAAAAGGAGGAGAATGGGAAGTTACATTCGGTTTTCTCTTCTACATTCATTTCAGTTTACCACTAATTATCACATTGAAGAGAACTCAAATCCAGAGTCGGAACATCTACAGATTTATATTTAACTTTAACTTCGTTAAATATAAGTATATTCTAATTGTATGCGAATTGTATTTTAGCACTTATGAATATATAATTTGCGCACTAACAATAACGCAGAGGCACATGAACATTTTATTTATACTGAATTTATTCTTAGAGTCTCATAAATATTATTTTATTTTATTTTAATTATGATACCATGATTGATATTAAATTAATGAAGATAGATTTCATAAAAATCATATTTTGTGTGTATGTGTGTGTGTTTTATATACGTGATGAAAATTAGTTCACTAAGTAATATCATTACTGCATATACACGCTCCTTCCATTTCCGCTCTCGCAATCGATAACAGATCAAAATAAAAAAGGAGGCCGAGATATCGTCTCATGAGATGAAAGCGTATTTCTTGCCGGTGAGTCGAGGCTTGCCAACTTTTTCCACGTGGATATCGTTTTATTGATTATCGCTGATAAGATATAGGGTACAGAAACTCGAGATGAATTTCGTGGAAAAGAAGCACGTTCGAATTGTACAGCTTATGGTGTACATTTTTGATAAAATAAAAACTTTTATTTCTAGATAAAATACTGCATCTAAATGCGCACACACAATACGTTTCTATGAAATTAATAACAAAATTTTATTTATTTAATTGATTCAAAAACTTGTTAGTCGGAAAGTTGTATTTTCGATTAAACTTTTCTACTAGACTCTAGAGAATCAATTGAAATAAAAATATATAATAACGCAAACTTCTACAAACATTAATAAGATAGCGTCACTGAAAATGATAGCCTTTTCAAAAATTGTATTTATTTTATTCGTATTACCGAATCTGCTTGCGATTCATATGAATTGATTAAAAATACATAATAAATAGTTGACGAGAAAAGAAAAAAAAGTATCAATTTTGCGAGAAAGCTAAGTTAAGAGATAACAGAAACATGACTATCTATTTTGCAATTCTGAGTTTTAATGATGAAGTCTTCTTAAGTTAAAACGATTTCTGCTTTGATATACTTTGTAGACCGCAAATGAGCTCTGTTTCTTCCAAAACAGAAAGCTTTGATCGACGTGAGAGATTGGGTTCTGGTCAACTTGTGTAACTCATTGTCAGAAAGCTGCTATTGACTTTAAGCTCGCCGCTATAATGAGAAAGCGCTTTGTGTGACCGCTTTGAAGCGCATGTACATTTTATGTACATGCATAAAGAGAGAGAGAGAGAGAGAGAGAGAGAAAGAGGGATGTGCTTTAGAGTTGGCAAGTCTTGTCCCAGGAATTCTTTTATGAAGAGAAAAAAAGAGTTAATTGTAGTTAAAAGGAAGTTATCGATCCACTCAGTCTAATGTTTATTGCATATGTTTACTATATTATACTTGTATCATTCTTGTATATATGTACAGAATATCCTTTGCATAGATAGTTTGGATACATGATACTGGCATCTGTTAACATAAAAGACCTGATCCAAAAAAATTTTAAATATTTATCGTTCATATAGATGAACAAAAAACATGATATTTAATGATATTCAATAAATATTTAATAAACAATATTTTAATATTTTTTTTTAAAAAGTAATATCTGTTTAGGGTATTCAGTTATTGACCGCGAATTAATTGAATCATTTTAAGGAATTAAATACAATATCTTTTTATAAGTTTAGAGATTTATAAATTTTAAGAGATTTTGTGGCGAAAGATCGCATAAAAGATCAATTAGTTATAATTTAAAAAAAACTTGTTATGTTTTGTCTGTCATTATTTTGTTTTGCCACGATTTATATAATGAAAACCAAACAAGTTTTTTGAAATTTCAACTGCATTTTTTAAATAAATGACAACTTCATTAATTGAACTTCTAACATAAATAACAATAATTATTTTCTTTGAAAATAGCAATAAAGAATCTTTTTTTTTTTTTGAAATATAATATAATAATTTTATTAATTTTAAACTTAGAAAAAACAATTTTTGCAACTTTTAAATTTATAAATATTATTAAGACGCGTATTTAAAAAAAAGCTTATTGATGTATATTTCCGTTTGTAAAATATCGTAACGAAACCAAAAATCGATGTTTTTAAAATTATTTACAACTTTTAATAAAATTACTTTTTACAATTTTTATGCATAATTTTTCACAAAATCTCTAAAAAATATATTTATACAAAAATTTTTTTTATGTATCTTTAATCTTCAATTAACAGTATAATAAACATTTCGCAGGAAATGTTTTTTTGCAAAGATTTTATAATCTCTCAAAAAATCTCAGTTTATCTTACTTCATTATAGCAATAATACGAGTACTGTAATATTTATTTATTTTGCCAGTATTTAGTTTAATTAAGGGAGTCGTATTAATTGAGTCGTAAATGAGTTAGTTCGTATGACTTTTTCACGATTGATATTATCGTATACATAGAAAGGACGAAATATGCTTGGCTTATTCTCTAAGAGAAAATGGAAGACCTCCTGTGTGCCACTCACGTCACATAACAACCAGGTCAACTTGCACACGCGGAAAGTTTACACAAGATAAACACTCGCTCACAATTCGTATGTAAGCCCATCGCGGATGTGCTAGCTCGGGATTGCGGGTGCATCTTGCTGTCGCTAAATTTATCCTGTCTCGAAGTCAGCCGAGAATTCAGAGGCTAATAGCACGTTGACCCGAATCTGGTCGGAATCACGAAGTCCTGTCACAGATGAGAGACTGACGGGATATAGAGACGCAGTAAATTTGATTGAATCTCCATCCTTCATCGGCGTGAACTAATTAAATTGCATAACGTAAACTCCAGCCTGCGGCTGATTGAATAAATGTTACAAGAACTCGTGGTCGATTTTTAACATGACCTATTTCACTTGAATCCATAACCAAGGAAAGCTTCCTGGTACGGTTTAATCTTTTCGTACGTGTATCTTCTTTCGCGTCGACGATTTATCATTTCGCAAATAGTGCTACACAAAGTGAAGTTCGGTCACGGAGAGTGACTGGCAAGCGAAGCCTGCAGGATTGCACGGAGAGAAACCTACATTTTACAAAAATTGGAGATTACCCGACAGTTTGTTTTTTATGTAACTGCCGTAAAATATGTTATTGTATGCTGGTAAGCTGACACAAGCACAAACAGTGTGTTGTATGAACTTGTTGACGGGCATTGTTAATAAATAAAAACAGGGCTGCTTCCTTTTATGTAATACATCCGCGAAAACGTGGGTTGTAGAATATGTTTTTTTAACGTTCCATTTTGACCTTTTGATCTTAGTTTCAATGTGTACTAAACGTCATAAATGTTATGATATTAAATAATGAATTTTTCATATTCATACGCCAAGTATTAAGTGTATATCTATCACGATTGATCGTAAAAAAAATGTCAGTTGAAATATCGTTAATACATCTTGATACACGTGACACTGCAGTTTTCAAAACATTTTTGAAAGGTATTTTGATACCATGAATACGTGGTAACACGGAGCGGATTTCTCGGATAACTCGGTGCATGCTTTTATTACTAAAATAATATTAAGCATTACATGCATGTAATGCTTAATTCCTGGTGTCGCGGTTTAAAGCAGAACAAGTACCATCGATGCGAATCCGATTACTTATTAGAGAAGTAAACTCTGCAATTAGTTGATCTACTTGACCGCCTGTTGCGTTCTAGATTTTATGTATATATATATATATATATATACATAAAATCTATATTTAAAAAAGGAAATGCTTAAAAAGTTTCGAGATTAATCTTTAACGTGACGTGGTATAATTGTCAGTTTTAAGCTTGAGATATTACGCATACCAAATGTTGGCTGTCAATTAATACTTGGCGTTGCCTATTATAGCTTTGAATAATTACGATACGTCTATGTGTTTGCTGAAGATGTCTCTACAGAGAATACATTTAATTAACAAATTTAAATCTCATAAGACCGACGCGTACAGAACTCACTAATAACATATTAAAGGCCTAATGTCGGTTGAAGCTAGATCTTAATTGCTTTTTAAATAATTCAAAATGTGAATTATATATATACTATATATGTACTTGCATATATACCATATTTGTAGCCATATTCACTACGCGCCGAAATTTTTCCGAACTTTACAAACGCAGCTAAACTACTGAAATAATATCACAAATTAAATTTTTGATGCTCAATAGACATCTATTGTAGAAATCTTAAACTACTAGAATCTGTAAATAAATTTTAATTATTGTGAAAAATATTACCTCGGCCGAAAGTCGAACCCGAATCTCTTACATTCCGTGTAAGCGTCCTTACCAGTTAGACTTTCGACTATATTTAATTAAAGTATGTATGACACCTAGTATCGTATAATAGCGTGTCTATAACACTGTACTTTGAAATGTGTAGAGGGAAATGAAAGCTTTCAGGTCATGATGCACGGAAGCATCATGTCAGTATAATTGTAATAAAGAGAAAGATTTTAATATTGTTTTTATTCTCTTGAGAGATCCGTGTAATTCCGTACACCATGTGTAATTTCTTTTATTGCACGTGCTTTTGTAGATATTTTTTTTATTTAAAAATTCATTTTATTCTATATGACTTTATTCGTTGTTTAAAATTTAATTAAATTTATGCATAATCATTCTGTATAATTTTCAAAATTACATGAAAAACGGTTTGTTGAGCAAAGAGATTTAGTTCACGATGCGAGAAAGAGAAATCATCTCGTTTGATACAGAAATAATTGCACAAAATTTAATTTACATCTTAATTCCGCAAATCATGGAAGCACTCATTTCGCTCCAATTTAAAACGTACGAAAATATAATCAACCGATTTTGATTCTGTAATGTAGAATTTTTCTAACTGAAAAAATTCGTTTCACATTTTTGATGATAACTAAATAAACTATCACTTAAGACTAACGAGCTGTAAAATGTTACACGATTATTTGCGTCATAAAAAAGTAATGGTCAACGTCTATTTCCGGGTTAATATAAGATAGCGGCGTAGGGTGGAAAATTTTTACAATCATAGATTACAAATAATATTCTGACGTTAAAATGGAAACTTTTTTCCGCGTACGACCGTGGATTTAGATTCAGGTTCCATTGACTCGATGCTTCTAGCTGCTTTAATTTTTAATTCGTTTTATTTCGCTCGTCTCTCCGTGCAATTCACACGGATTCGCCAAATCGGTGTGAGGCAAAAAGTAATCATGGCTAAGCAGTCGATAAAATACGCTCCATCACGCTAACGCTGAATATTTTCTGGGGCACGTTAGAGATGGCTTAATTCTGAGAGAGCTTAGTTTTCGAAACCACAAATACATGATGATCGCCTCAATATCTTATGCACTTCTTATATAATAATAAGTGTATAAAAAAGAGTTTAACTCTCAACTACTAAAGATTGAATAGATGAACATAACTGTTCATTCATATTGACAATTGACAATTAACAATTCATATTGACAGATTGAAATGCTCATGTATTTTATGCTTTTATGTATTTTTTACTTGTTTTACTTAATTTCGTCAACGACTTTTTTTTTTAATTTATAAATCATTTTATTTATTTTTTTTCTCTTAATAACTGGAAAGGTAAATTATAAATGAGTTGTCAATAAATTATAAAAGGTCAGTACTAAGATAGAAGTACGCATCCTTTCCGAACACTTTATGAAATATCTGCGGTAAAGTTGATGTCGTTACGGTAGTTGCGAGTTAATACTGCACAGTTTACGAGTTTTCCACTTAAACTACGCTAAAGCGCAGGAATCTTCCGATAAACCCAGAAGTCTGTAAATAATTTAAGAAAGCGCTTTAAAGAACATAATATCTTTGATCATCTCGCTTGAATGTATACAGAATGCAAATCACATTCTCATGTTACCGCGACGCGAAAACGATGATAATGTATCGGATTATCACATGTGCAAAAGTAACAGATGCCGCATCTGAAGCGTTAAGCCTATTCTACAATGTGCTTTTTGTTTCCTGTTTCTTGTTTTTTGCTATTTTTTGTATCTTGCCTTTTTGCCTCTTATCCTGTTTTTCGTTTTCTATTGTTCGAGATAAATGTTAACGAACTTCAGAAGAAACAGAAAACACGTCAAGAAATATAATTGTCAAGAAATATAATTGTCAATAAAACGATCACAAAGAGGAAAAAAGTAAAAGGTAAAAAGCAAGAAACAGGAAACAAAGAGTACATTATAAAACAACCATTAGAAATTAAAACTGCCGAAAAACAAGAGCGCGCCGAAGTTGCTCATCGCACGAAGAGGACATCTTTGTTCTGGATTTCCGTCTGATTGATTTATTTCCAACAAATTTCCTTTTCGTTCAACGACACTCCCAGCAGCTTGGTTTGAAAGCAGATCACCGCCTCTCAATCGCTTCGAGCCGCTTAAAAACTCAGCCCCACCTCAATTACCTCTTTAAATATATATAGCACTCTTCAAGCACAATAGCGAAGACTTTTATGCACAGGAGTTTATAATGCCAGTCGCTTGAATCGTGTATTAGTGATTACGCGTGAAAAGTCACTGCTATTGGTGCAACGAGGTAGGCGCTGCTATTTTGTGTCGTTTGACTATTGTCTTTCGTCCCGAGTCTCACGATATTAACTCGAGCCACTTGTGTTATCGTTATATGTTGTGTTCACTTGCTGTCAAGTGCAGAGTTTATTTTGTTTTCATCATTTTGTCGTATTTTACGATTATGCTTGTTTTCAAGGCAAAGATCAATATGGCACTCTTATTGAAATCTGAACAAGAATCAGTTTGTATCGCAGAGGATGAACTGGCGTTGTTAAATCAGCTTTGAACATTGCACCTCCTCGCACTAATGGCAGGTTAAAACAAGTAACCGCCGTTCAGAATTAAAGCTCTTGTTCACTCACCATTACAAGTCCATTACTATCTCAGATAATGTCAAATAATGATGTCAAAAGCGAGAAAATAAACAATAAAAATTAATATATTTTTGCAAAATATATTAATATATTATAGAAATGATTCATTAAACTTCATTAAAACTTATGATCGATAGAACCAAAAATATTTATAATATTATTTTATGAAATACACCAATGATGAGTGAACAGGAATTTTAAGCTTTGTACAGTGCATATCAACGCTTTTCATCATGATTATCGACTCACGAAGACGCTTACAACCCGAAATGCTTTCAAGTAGAGCCAGAGTAGCTCGTCGCATCGCGCATAAAAATTCGCGTAAGAGAACGGATGATGTTACGTTGCAAAGAAGTACTGGCTCCCGAGGATTTTTTCACGTAAAGAATTTTTTGTTACTTTTGCGATACAACAACGCGATTTACTCTGTCAAACTGGCGATGCGAAAATTCGGACGAAAGCATGCCTCAAAAATATTTTTTGTGGAGAACAAAGAACGTGAAAATAGTCAGCATCACTAATGTAATTGGCACGGTCTGCGAGTAAAGGACAGAGGTCACTAGAGTATTTTTTCCAGTATTAAATTTAGCAGATGTTTTTTTTCCTTTTAAGAGAATCCTAAAGCGAAGCTCGAACTCCGACGAAGTCACTAGATGTTGCCGTTTTTTCAGCGCACCGACTTGTCTTTATATACTACCATACTAATATTTCACGCAACCTATGATACATTCAGTCGCACATTCGTATCAATTTTCGTATAATAAATTCGTTGCGATAAAGTCTAAGATTAATTCTAAGAACTCGACGTTATTTGTTCGTGCAAACTACGTGTTTGTGGATCACTATTTCGTAAGTACAGGTTGCAAAACTTTCGTATCAAACAAATGTTGTCACGACTTGATAGCTTGAGACGCCATGTTACACTAAGAAATGGTAAAAAATATATCAATTTCGAAATTTTTAGTCGTTCTCTCGGCATAAACTCCACCTCACAAACACGTATTAATGCGTATACTTTAATCCTGGAGAAGGATTTTCGAATCTGTGAAGGAGAAAAAGTATTTGTTATACAAAAATTATATGATTTAGTCGGTAATACAGACGGCTTTAGGATTCCCTTAAAGTTTATGTTTTTTAAATTCAACATATATATTTTATTTTTAATTGGAATATATATTAATCTAATGAGTAAAATATATTATTCAGTTTATTTGGACGCTTTCTGTTTTAATTGAGGAAAGTTTTAATATAGAAATTATAAGATAAATGGAACAGATTCTGGAATTAACAAATGCCGATTAAAATTAATAATTGTGAATTTTAATAATTTTATAATAAATAAATACTCGTTATATACTTTTTAAGAGTTTTACGACAACTGTCAATTGCATTGTAGCGAAAATCGTAGAATTATCGTGTCATGTCATTTATTCGAAATCCGTAATCAATTCCTATTCAATTTTGCATAAAAAATGTAGGAGTGTATCTGCAAGGTAAGATTAATAGCTCGTTATCGATTTTATGGAAATCACCATTTCGTCCGAGCTGATTCTCGAATCGCCTCCAAATTTGATTAGCGTATTCGAATATACGATGAACTTTGACGTGTAAGTATTTTTCATAGCCCGAACATCAGCCCCTGAGTCTCTGTGGAAATGACATGATCGCGATGTGAGATCGATGCCCATATTTACCAGTAAGAATCTGAGAAGCGCGTTTTTACGCTGTTAATATACGCTTGCACCTATCCCTAATTGCGAGGTTTAAATTCTTTCTTCCCCTAAGCCGGTCGTTATAGATAGATGATGTACGCGTAGCAACGTAGATTGCAAAATCTAGAGACGTGCTCTTATCCCAGTTGTTCGAAAGAAGTAGAATGTAAATAAGAAAGGGGCAGTGGGATGAAGGTGCTACATTACGAGGATATTTGTTCTGTCATTATGCCGCGGTAAACTGCATTTCTTTTCCCTGAATAAAAAGCGCGACATTTTCATATTGTAATCATCATCACGTCGTTGTGCTGGTTGCCCCAGAAGTACCGCGCTTACCATATCTAAAAATTTTATGATTTACTTTACAAAAGGCATTAGAAATTAATGTCAAAATAGAAATGAATTTAACATAGCAAATTTTAAATTGTAATTTATCTCAGTGAGATTAAAAGTAAGTAACTTTTTAGTTCAACAAAAATTTATCTCACAATGTCTCTTGATTTAAATTGATATATTTCTCTTGGAATTAAATATTTAAAAAAAAGTCAAAGTTATAAATGATCTTTAAAATTTATTGTGGAACTAATTTTATTTTAAGTAAAATTTAATGCACCTATCCATTTAGGGCGGATTGAAGAAATTCGATATTTCATTCAAAGATATTTAGTTGGTTTGAAGAAATTGTAAAAATTATTGTTTTTCTATTTAATCTGTGAGCTCTGACTAATAATTTACAAAGAGATTTACGAGCAAGTGGAATCGCGGGACTTCCGGTGCATCCTGTAGTTCACTCTCGTCTCTGCAATTTTGTTCACGACACGGCACCCTCATTCGCTCGCCCCCGTCGGCCTCTCAACTTTTCTTATCACGTAGATCCCACGTGCATTAAAACGTCACGCTTCTCGAGAGGTCGCGCTCGACTGCAATTATCATCGCCGTCGATCGCGCTTTCTCTCCCGTTCTGATAACGTGATCAGAAACGACTGAAATTTCCAGCATCTGCACTGGTCGAGCCATCACGTGGACTCCTTAGACAGCGGCGGAGCTTTAGGCTGGCCGAGAACCTCGAGGCCGCGCGTCAACAGTGCCATCGACGTGGCCGGCTTCCTATCGCAGGTAAGTAATCGTGTCGGGAAAAATCCACATAGAGAGATCGATAGATTACGTGAGGTGGACAGCCGCGTCCTCGAACCCACCCGATCGATCGACTGGCGCGATTTCGCCGCGACCTTCTCCGAAGGTGGAGCGGACGCAAAGTCCGTCGCATAGCAGCCGCGTAATTGTGCCGGCCCATGAGGCCAGTTTCCGATTATAGCAATCGGGAAGATTGAAATCGGAAATCAGAGGAATCGGTGGGCGAGTTCCAAGGATAGCGTTTAGCTTTAACTACATGCTACAAATTGTTACAACGATTCTCTGTAATAACGTGTAACTCTCCTTCAATTTATGTCTATGAATTTACTTGATTGACACTTGCGTGATCGAGAATAGAGTGATTGCGAAATAAATTGTCGAAATTTGAATATGTGCAGCGAATCCTGGAACTCAAGCTGGTTCGTATCCTAACATGACGATACGATATACGTGGTACATATACATATCATATGGATGCATATCATATGCATGTACGATGCATATTGGAACTATTATTGAGGATGTATTATACGTATTTTTTAACAAAATGAACAAGATTATGAAAAAATTACAAATTGTATATATTATATATATTTGAAAGTAATACAAAAAATCTGGCGGCGTTTAGAACTTGAATAAAAAATTATTTTAATTAGAAATAGATACGTTTTTTAGAAAACAATTAAGATAAAATGAGAAAATTATAGTTCAAACTATAAAATTGTTAAATATAAATGTTAATTTTATTGAACTATTTCATATAACATTTATTTTTACATAGAAAGTATAACTTTCCAATTCCAGTTATTTTTTGCAGAGACACACCTGATACATCCTTAAAAATAAGATATATTAAAACAATATAGAATATACTATAATAACGAAATATAATAAACTTATAGTTTTTATAATTTCATTTTCAGTCAGATATTATCTAATGTTTCATTTAATCTAAATGGCAAAAAAATGTGTGAATTTCTAAGAATTATGAGATAACGTAAACTGATTAAATTTTTATTGTAAGATAACGTTAAATTTTAATTAAAGCGAGTAATTATTAAACTTGACGAGACAAAGGTGAAGCAAAAATTTATTAATTTCATTCCATGTTTTTTGCAAGAACAAATGTCGTGCGATTGTCCGATAATTGATTATTTTATCGCAACAACAACTCGCAGACCATTAATCGTGATCACTGCGACAAACTGCCTTTCAAAAAAAATTGAAACCACTCTCCGCGTACCGTTGAACAATCACCCGTCGACATTGCCCTTCCATTTTACACGATTGTTACACGATTGTTATAGTTTCAGATTGCGCGTTTCGGCATATATTGTTAACTTAACGCAACCAAGTTGAAGGAAATAACCATATCCCTCAGTGCGACAGTTATTTCAATAAATAATGAACACGAAAGAGTTCGTGCGAAAGAGATACCTCAAACGTCAAAGTTCAAGGTAGTCTGTGGCGAAGTGTAGTACATCAGATGATCGATATGTTCGTGGATTACTTGTAAGGAAATGGACAAATTCATTTTCGCCGCATGAACGATGTGTGTATTACATTTCCAAATCGCGTTTCTCTCATCTAAGTCGGCACTGGATGTCTATCTACTGTTTGTCGTATACACTTTGTATATTATAAATATTTATATATAAATATATATATATATAAATTTATATTTATATTCACACACATCATATTGGGACACTTTGCCGTCACAATTGGCACAGTACTACTAACGACAATTGGCTCGCAATTGGCACAGTATTAGCACAGTAATATCGTTAATAATACAAGATTCTTTGCTTGGTGTTCTTCAAGGTCGATATTGCACACGCGATTTGCTGCATTCAGCGTATTCTTTGCAACAGCACGCGGAATTGACAGACTAAATTATCCGGATAATCAATCGTTGCCAATTTCTGACAAATTACGAATTTACAAGACAAATGTATAAATTAATACCTCGGTGCTCTTCTTTATATATCGGTATGTTATTTTATTTCTGCGAAACGCCCATGAGGGTTCTCACGGGGGGTTGATCAGCTCGAATTCGCTTCGTTTCGTTCGTGACACAAAATCGATCATCTCGCAAAAAAGTACATACCGGAATACTGCGTCGCCATTCGCAGTTTTTTAATCCGTATTTCAAAGATCGAAGTTAATCTCGTGCATGAAGGAGGACAAGCACAGCACACATATTTACAATAAAAATAATCCTATAAACATCAACTAAAAGTAACATTAATGTTATAATTTCACACTCAACAATGTAACTGTTCTGTAATACATGCGTTATACTTATTACATTTATATTATTGAGAGTAGGAAATTATCTCTTTCAGCAACGTTTGCGATGTTATTACAATATTGCTGGAATGATCTGTACTGTGTGTATGGGATTGATATTATATTACTTTTAGTTTGCGTTTACTGGTAAACATATTTCTCTCAAAGAAACGTTACACCTTTCAATTTTATAAACGTTATACTCATTTCCCTTTTCTACTTATACGTCACTATTTTATGCTACCACATTACACTCGTATTACACTAATTATAAATGGCACAACGTGAAAAAATATCCATAAGAAGTCTAATTCTGTTAAAAAAAAAAGGAAATTGTTAAAAGCATCATCCCAATAGCTCTGAGCACGTCCGACGTCTTGTGATTTCAGGAATTTCTGCGACGCCACGGGTCCACGTCCAAATTGTGCCGTAAGGTTCGCAGTGCAGATAATTTACCTCTCGCGTCGACAAATCGCCAGGATCCTCGAAGGAACTCTAAGGACGAGAGTACCGAAGGCGACCGGGAGTCCTTTCTGAAGCCAAATCAGGACGACAAGTCCGAGGATCAGGACTCAAGGAGGCAGAGCAGTCTCGAGAGCGCAACGAAGGACAATACGGAAACGTCACTGTTGGATCCTGGTCATCAGCAGCCTTCTTCAAGGTAGATTAAATTTAAGAGACGCTTTCGTGCACCGATTTTCAATTCTTGCTCGTCCCTTCGACCCAATATTTTAGCCACGCTAAAAGTGTGCGTCTCACCGACATAAAATATTCATGTGGACTATTATAGAGAGAACTAAAATTAATTTTCTCAAATTTCAACGTATTATGTTTGTCAGTTACTTCAGCGTTCGATATTATTCAATTTCTGCTATTATCAGAAGAGATTCCACGCTTATAGCAATTATAATTAAGCGAATATTCGAAATAATATTTGACGTTCTAATTCCAATGTAATATTCACATGTTCAAACCAGACTGAACTAACTCGCTTGTAGTTGTAGAATTATATATGCTTTTACGTGTAGCCTTTACGCGTGTTACACGCATTTAAATATGATTTAACATTATCTTGAAAGCAAAGTAAACTCTCTAAGAAATTTGCATTTGCCATTTACAGCGTGGAGACGATACCCTTATAAATCAACAACTTGGATGGACACGCTTCTTTATCCTGTTTCGTCAATAGTAATCTGTTATGTGGTATCTTTCGAGAGTATCTATTACAATTATATAGATGAAATCATAAAAGAATGATAAACGATTGTCAAAGACTTATACGTCTGTTCGGGGAATAAATTCATATTGATAGAACGCATATTGTTCCACTGCATTGTGATTTTAGACGAACAGTGTCCTCTATCCCGACTCTCCTCGTTCTCTTATCATTTATTATCAAGCGTGTTTACTCGCAAATCTCTAAAACCATTTTACGAGCACTTGTATAATACAATAGAGATCACCGAAACGGCGCTCTTCTATCATGGGATGCATGTACAAGTAGTATTCCTCGACGTGCTCTCGTACGCGTATTGCATTTCAATTGCTGCACCAAAAGAGCACGGTCGTTCTATAGTATTTTTTGTAGGTATTCACTTACATTCGTGTAAACAAAAATCATGACAGCGTTGCAGCAATTTCGTGAAAAAATATTATTTATATAAAATGCTGAATAATAATGACTTTCATTCGTGATGTAAATTCGCACGTTTTATTTTCACAGCTTTCCACAAGATCTCCAGAAATCCGGAATTATGAGATGAAAATTTTGTAAATTGACCGAATCTCAGTTTCAGCGACAGGAAGGAAAATCGGCTGCGAAGTCGAAGGAATCTGTCATTCAAATTAAGATCGCAAGTTGTGCGAAGTACCCCGTAAAGTCCTTATAACTGATGTGGATGTGTTTCATTCAATGCATACAAATTTGCCAATTTCATAAAACTACACGCTCGGTTGCGCGCATCGCAATTGCCTTCTATACTAATTTTATGTTGTATATGTGCTCTTGCAACAATTATGAATTATTAAATTACGCATATTTTCACATATTTCTGCGATCGTGATATTTCGCGTTGGTGATATTGATAATTTCATTGAACACCATCATTCCTTTGTCAAGAATACAACTCGTGTTCGTTAATATAAATACAGTTTCGCTCGTGTTCACCGACATTTATATCAAATTAAACGTTGTATTCATATGCACATATAATTTCAGGACAAATGCGTTAAATTTCCTATTGTTTGAGATCCACGCGATCTATAAAATATTTGTAATTAACTAGTTTAAACCTGTAAAGATACAATTATTAATAATGGTATCAATCGAGTGTATAAATTTTAACTATTTCAAGTGAAATATTACGTTTTTAAAAATTGATATTGTTGTCATCTCAATTAGCATTGAGATAAATTGTTATATTTTCTCTCTTGTCATTGAAATTGACATTTGCTCAATTTATAAATTTCCATTTTATAATTCTGGACTTTTAAAGATCTTATGAAGAGCTATTAAAAAAATATGAATAAAATCATCATTCACACATTTCGAGTATCTGATAAATAAAATATATCAGAAAAGAACATTCTCAAATGGAGGAATATATTTAAGGATTTTGGCTGTATGATATCAGCTAAAAATATTAGTCAAAAATTCAATAAAAAAAAACTATACCAGTTAAAAAATTTGTAAATAAGTCCAGAAACCAGGTGCATAAAACAAAATAAAGTATTTAACTTCTAATAGCTTTTACAGCGCAATTACCATATTTTGCTACAGTTTTAGCTAAATAACTTTTAAATGAGTAAGTGGATCCAAATGAACTTTTGCATGAACGTTCATTAGAGTTTTATTAGTGCACATAAAAAATTTGATTTAATTCGTGATGCTACTTTCTTACAAATTTGCAAATAAGTACTACAAAACGCGATTTTACATAAGAATCAAGACAAATAAAATAATCTATGAAATTTTTATATTTTTGTTAATGCTTCAACACGTACATCTTTAATGAAAAACGAAACGAAAGTTTTAACCTTCTAAGTATCAGTCGTCATGTTAACTTTTCGAAACATAAATACAATGCGTGATAATGTAGAGATTATAGGGCAAGAGAGATGATGTCATAGAATTTTTTTGGGTAATATAATTATATCGATGAAATTTAATATACGAAAGAATAAATTATATTAAAATTCTATATCAAAAAATCTCTATATGTATAACATTACTTCTTTCTCTTCTTTTTTTCAAGAGTATAAAATCCATTTTCACAATTTTTAAACGAATATTTGAATCTAATTAACCCTTATAACTTAAACATTTCAAAATTCAGGCTTAATAGTCCTGTAGTTGATATCGATACCAGCATCTCCACTTTAATTTATCCTATGGCGAGTTTCGCTGCCGATACCACTCGGAGCGATCTATAGTAGTTATAAATGCAGATCGCCGGGGGTGCGACTTACACAGGGTAAATGCATCGACCTGGCCGTAGCTCGCGTCAGGTGCACTCTCGCCCCTTGAGCGAGCGATAATGATGGTCCGGGGAATTTAAATGCGGCGATACATTGTTGCGGGAACGCGACGAGCTTCGATCCGCGATGCAAGCCGATGCAAGCCCCGCGCGGTCGGCCGGCCAGCTATCGATCACAATTTCAGTAGGCGATGTCCACTTGATCCGCGCCTCGCATGTAAATGACTTCGCTACTTTGCGTACCCCTTTTGTTGGTAGTTATTCGACCTTCTCGCTTTTCGCGTGTATTTTTATTACGTCGCTATCATCAAGCGATTAGCATCAGCGACGATATCGTCAGCGATCTTTGCATCAGTCTTGGCTGAACAATGCACGACGTGCGTGGGATGTTTAATCCTTTGACTGCCAAGGGCGGCAGTTAAAGTTACCTCAGAATAGAATAGAATGGTTTATATACTGAATAAGCTTATTTCTCTTTCTCTCTCTCTCTCTCTCTCTTCTCTTTTAATGATAAATATATATATGTTAAGGTATCTGATTAAAGCTCTATTAAATCTAGCTATCAAAACGCATTTAAAGTAAGTTCCTTGTAAAGAAGATTAATAACCAAAGGATTATATGAACTATACACGTACTCGCTTTTATCATACAAAACATTCATTTTGAAAAATAATTAAACAGAAAACGAGAGAGAGAGAGAGAAAGAGAGAGAAAATATATGTGTGCGTATGTGTACCTATTTTTGAAATATTATATTTGCATGAACTAATATCAATTTTAACTACATTGTGCCAATAGACAATATGATTATTGAAAAGTCATATCTTTTAGTTCTTTATTTAAAAATTAATAATTTTACATAAAATGATAAAAGTAATACCTATATGATGAGACTGCCATGAAAGCTATTTTTGCTTCAAATTGAAAAACTATTCCGTAATTTTATTACATTCTTTTCGGTAATAGAAGACTTAACGAGTTTTTTTGAAACTATATTTACACCATTTCCAATTTAACACTGAAATTTGTTTAACAAAGTTACGATAAATTGGATCGTGGATTCTTATTTCAACATTGATTGTAACGATCATTACACTAAATTGAATTGCGAATAATTTAATTTTAAATTTACTTATTTTTATTTAAAGTTTATCATAAATAGGATAAACGTATCATGGAAACCAAACGTATCGGAATATAAATTAAGCGCGATTAATATAATACGCGCTGTAATGATTCATTTCCGTATCGAATTATTGGGTAGAGAAAATTTCCAAATTAACCAAATATAATAATTTTATGATATATCTATACTTAGATATTTTCTTCTTCTTCTCCTATCCTCTTTTGAATTTCTTGCCTTATATACTTATTGTTAGATATATGTGTATAAAATATAAAAAGAATTTTTTTAAGTTGCGTCTTTTAGCTTTGAATACATTGAAACTTCTCACATAAAAAGATCATTTGTTATATCTAATATCATTATATTATCTATATTTTTATCAGTAATATAATATTTTAATACATTATTAATTATATACGTTTAAAATGAGACTGATCGATAAATAACCGTTAGTTCATATAAAAAATTAAAATTAAATACGTCAATCTTTCAGAAATTCATTTAAATTTCCTTGAAATCCTTAAATATTAAAGATAAAACTCAGATCGCACAAAGAAAAATATTTTTAATATAACATTGATTTTTGCATAGCCTAAATAACTTAAATATTTAACTATTCGTATGTAATATACGTAAACCAGAAATAGAAATTGTGAAATTGATCAATTCCTCTATCTTCTACCGCTCACTTCATTTGCTGGACGTTCGGAAAAGCTTTGATGTACATAAAAAATACATACATAAATTGATAATAAATTCGTACTTCTCTGAAGACACAAAGTAGAAATTGGATTTTATATCATAACTTCATACAGTTATAATAGCACAAAGAGCAATGCAGCAACGAAACAAAACGATAATAAAATCGATATGTGATCTGAAAGTTACATTAGGCAATAGCGAGAGTTAATATAGTTGCTACAATACTCGCAGCGTCTCATCTCGGTCGCTCTATCACAAATCGATCATCATTTCAGATTCCGATATCAGCCGCATAGTTATGTATGCTAGGTATAAGACCACTAATAAATTCCACCATTTCTAGTTATTTGCTTATATCCATACGTTTTATTTCTATTCCTGATCATTTTTATCAGGGATTGATTTTCAAGAATTTATATAAAAATATAATTTCCTGTTTTTTTTTTTGTTAGAAGGAATATATTTTATAAGTTTAAAATTAATGTAACATTACAGAGATATATTTTGGAAATATATTTTTGTTCTTGTCAAAATATATTGGGGCTTGATTTCACATACGTATCGCGATCGCATGACACGGTAGTCGTTCTCGTGACAACTTTTCGTTTCCTTTCGGCAACATGTTGCACCGTCCAAGTTGGAATGTCTTTTCTTAGAACACGACTGTGTGATTTAGCAACAATCTCGCATGCCATAAGAACATTCCCGGGTATATATTTAGGTCGTTTAAATTCTACAATCGCGCGCACACGCACGTTGTTTGGATACGCTCCGTGGCGAACGTCCTGCTTTCCTTTCTAACATCACATCATTTCCATAATGTCAACGTTACATGCACACGTGTCGCTACACGCAGCCGCTATATGAAGTTATGAATTATAAAAGTGCGGCGCGTGCATGCGACGTGTAGGTACGCAAACTTCCTTTTCTAGCCCCTAGCTTGATTTTGTTCGTAATTACGCAAGTTGCGCGTCATTTTTCCTTCGCCGACTTTATCTCCCTTGACATTCAGAGCTCTCTATCTAGTGATTACTATCGTCGCCGAGCGACTATTCTGAGCGAGAACGTTACCTGAATAAATTCCCGCGGGGAAATTGACGCGATATCTTTTGATCAGTCTTTGACAAAACACCTACTTAAATTTTTTTTTTTAATTTACACAGCTTACGCAGAGCTATAATCAGAAGGACAGAAATGGATACACGCTGTTTGATATTAACGGTTTTAGTGCTTTAAATTCAAGCGACAATGATCACAATAAGGTGATATGTAATGTTTAACGCACACAGACATTTTACTTATAGATTAGGATCAATGAAAATTACAGCACTACTAAACTGATAATATATATACTTTAATAACAGATTTTTATTTTTATAATTAGCAATTGATTGCATTACCAATCGATTCTTTCAATATTTTATTAAAATCAATAACATATAAATAATAATAAATTTTTATTTTTATAATTAACAAGTGATTGCATTATTGATTAACTTTTTTCAATCTATTAGACTGATAATACACTGCCGGAAATTGAAATTACAACATTAAAAATAAAATTTTAAGATGAAAATCTATGTTGGGGAAACAATGTAAACAAATGATTAAAGTTTCAAAAGATTTATTGCACATATTTATTAAAAAATATTAAATTTTATGACAATTTATAATTTAATATCAGAAAACTGATCAGTGAGCGTTCAATGAGCGATTCTTTAATATGATTGGGTATTGCCTTTAGTTTTTTATTGGATCTAAATGTAGAAATCAATTATATCAAAAAACATTGACTGTTCACTGATCAGTTTTCTCTACTGAATGCAGCCAATTTCATCCTGTAACATTGCATCCTAAGCTTCATTTGTTTATGATGCTAAGGGAATGATTTGTTTATATTTATTTTTTGATGTTGCAATTTCAATTTATGGCAATCTAAGTGTATATAAATAATAACAAATTTTTATTTTTGATAATTAGTCAGTGATTGTATTTTGTCAATCGGTTTCTCTTTTTGATCACCATATGAGATAGCGAATATTCAAAATTGGAAACTGAAATAGATTTTTATAGATCCAAGTTAAACGCATGGGACGTGAACTACGTTTATCAGCCTTACTTGTCGACCAACTTCAACGTCGAATTTGATTTTGTAGTAGTAGTAGTTTGTAACTTTGCTCGTCGATATATTTGCCGAGAATATATATTAAATCGCAAGTTTTGATATGTACAAGTATAAATATCGTACATAATGTGTAAATATCACTTTGCAAGTTACACAGAACGCGCGAATATCGAAATCTCTGTCATCATCAAGGACGATCGCGTTCATGTTTCAGGGACTCCCCGGTGGCATCTTCGTCGTTAGTCACCAGACGTTTTGGAGGATGGCGCACCGGCGGAAGCCACGAGTACGTTAGATGCCCCGTGCGACAGCCTGCTTCCATGGATGAGCGGTAAAGATCCTTGGTTTCATTCGACTTTAATCTAAGAACACGAAGGCCTTAAGAACACGAACTTTGGCTTTCCTTCATTCTCGATAAAGATTCACAGTCAAATGTATTAACGGAGCAGCTGACAACCATGGAATCTTGCCGCGATAATTGACAAGTATCTACGACCTGTATGTCTGTAAAATACATCACTTTATGAATACCCAACAAACGCTGGGTATTTATAACCCAAAGTGTTTCCCTGAAGCTGTCGGACATAAATACAGCGTTGTAGATGACGTCGTCTTGTCCCACAAATATCTCCTCCGTCCGTTAAAAAATAACGACTTGATCGTGTGTCGAACCTTGTGCAAGGTCGATAGTACTATCATATGCACATGTATATATATAGATATATATATAAATTAAGTACATTTCTAAAAATTCTTTTATAATCACTTTTTAACACATAGGTTAAATAATAGTTACATATTTTGCAAATCGCATAGGATAGATGACAAATGTACAGATAAATTTCAGATACAAAATTTTAGTCATGTTTTCATATCACTTTTAATCAATTACAGATCGAAATTCGTTTGATCATACATTTTAAAATTTGTTTAACAACGTATATGTAGAGGATCCGAAAACGATAATGAATATATTAGATAACAACTTTATTCCGCGCGCTACAGCGAAATAGCTACAAAAATATGATTACAATTAATTACAAAAGTGTAATTAATTACAAAAATTCTCACCTTTTATTACAATAATTTCATTATCTAATGATAATTTTATAATTTAGAAGCTATATATTATGCTTCTAATTGCTTTCTAGATGTCGTATAAAATTTTAATGTTTAACAAAGAAATTTTTACGAAAGAAATGTTTTAACATTTCCTTTATTATTCCATCCTGTCTTACTTATTCCTACTTTAAATTATAAGATCTTAATTAAAAGAAAAAAAAGTGCCAAATACCAAGGGGAATTGATTTGAGTCGAAATTATAGATTTTAAAATTAGATTTTAGATCGCGGACGTCGACTGATTCCACGGAAATCCCGCAGGTGTTATCGGCGATCGTACGAGTCCGATGCCACTCGTCCGCTACGGCACCATCACTATCACCGACGCGCGGACGTCGAGCGGCACACGAAAAGCTGCGAGTACGCGAAGCGGGCAGCTACAGAGTCAAGCATCGAGGTCCAACACTTCGGCCTACCGATCTTGAGTGTAAGCGAGCCTAGCCCGCCGGACGAGAGCGAACGCGTCGACGAGTACTTGTAGGACTTGCTTGCCGAGGACTTCCTCAAGGAGCTCCTCGTGTGATCCGCTGCGATCTCGCCCTTAGTCTTCATCCAGCGGGACCTTCTCCCAAGTCAGACATTTTATTCTCCCGTTGTCGAGCGTGTCCCGCGTGTCGACCCGGGACGGTGCCATCGCGACTTCTCTGGAGATCGCGATAGGTCCAAGTAAGTCGGAGTAAGGCGGGAGAGCGCGGGTTTCTCGATCGCGTGCACTCTATCCCTAATTCGTTATAAGCGATACTTTCACGCGTACTTATCTTAGAAGAATTCAGAGGTCATGAATATATTTGCTACTTGTATTATAGGAACCGCGCAAGAGTAATCGAACTCGTGTTTGATCCGAACTTTGCTTATTTCTCAGCACATTAAACGGTTTCATACAGCATAGATCTTTAGGTCCACGTCTCTATGTTCTCTAAACGTCCTAAGGATCTTCCCAAGACGTCTCGAATAAAGTGTACTGTGTGAGGTATAAGTGCTAAATATAAATGAACTTTCAACATAATGGATCTGCTCGATATATATTTTTCAGTACTTTAAAAGTCTCCCTAAGAAAATCAATCTGATGTTATATATGTAGATATTAAAAAATATATGTGCATGTTAAATCTGTGTCTTTTTATAATGTTCCGAGGGAGAAGTAAGGTCCGGATCAAACTTGACCACCTTTTGTATCGTATTCTAAGATGTACGTGGCCTGGTGGATAATTTCGTTACCTCTCGATATCACAAATGTGGATTAATACTAATTTGGAACAACAAGAATTCAGAGTTAAATTTTCATAAATTAAAATCAAATTCACTGCACATCTTTACTTACGATAGAACAATCTTACGTAACGTGCAATTTAAGGACAATTAATATCATTTTGAGCTTGCGCAAATTACATATAAATCGCTTTTGTATAGATTCAATTAATTACATTTTCGGTGAAATGCGTAATAATAACACATACATTTCCTTCCATTTCGCACTCTCTTCCATGATTTTCTTATCTCTGTACATAACAGAGATATAGAAAACGACATTTTCTCGCTTATTAAAGTACAATATATCAAAGTCTAAGTTTTTCCAACTTTATAATATAATTTGAAGTATATATACACATAGAAATCTCGATTTAACGTTGAAGCCACGTCCAGAAAAACGGACATTTACTTTTGAGTATATGTCACTTCATTAAGCTAATTTTCAGTTTCGTTGATATAAACTTCGATCAGATTTCTCTCGGGAAACTATAAAATCGTGTCATAAAATATTTTATTTTAACAATTGTAACTTCAACAGTTACATAAAGTGTCATACATCAATCAGAAGCGAATCATAAAACTGGTTGTAAATGTCGCAGTTTAACCGATGAATTCGAAACAGATACGTTTTCAGCATAATAAAATCTCATGAGCTTTTTTCATATCTATTATCTTGTCGCATTATCCAAATACCTGATATTAAATCGTATAAAAGATATTAACTCGCAAGGAAAAATTTATAATTAATAAAATCATTATATTGAAATCTTTACTATTATATCGCTCGAATAAATGTATACATATCTTCATATCCTTTTTATCCACAAAGGGACCACATAACATATCTGTAGTGGATATAGTTTTTAATCGTACATCACTCATATATTTTTAAATGTAATTATTCATGGAAAGTATTTTTGACATTTTAACATTATATCTCAATTTTTATTGTTTTCTTTAATGATTTACAATTAAATGAAGATTGATAATATTTTATACATTCTCTAGATAAAGATAAATGCAAACTTTTTTATGAATAATTTGCGCTAATATAATAATGTGTATAAATAACATTTATCATGCAAAAGTGTCTTGGACATGCGAGTAATGAAGGGTTAACTTAACATTTTTAATTGGCGAATATAGTATATTCGAAAAGCATTGCCAAAGTTGTATACACATCAATATTATATTAAATGATTTCAAGGAATATCTCAATGTCAGTCATGCGCCTATGACTTTACTAATAAATTTTGGATATCATTAAAAATTAGCGAGGAGCTAGAACAAACGTTAAAAATTTTATTCCTAAATAATTCCGCGTTATCAAAACCCATATAGGTCGAAACGTCTGTGATACGCACATTTCTAGCCCGTGGATAAGCTTCAAGCCTTGGAAGTGTTTATCCAAGCTAAGTCGTTTAAGCGCAGTTTGCGCCTTCTGTTCACCATAGAGTGCTGAAGCGGTAATCTTGGGATGAACTCGAGGACAAGTTTGCTTACTTTATCTCCTCAGTAGTAAAGATAAATGTGCAGTCGCGAGTACTCGAAATTATACACCTCGACCACTTGCAATACCATATCGTCGTACAGCGAACACACGGGATGTGTCTTGCAGCCGCGCAATTCTTCGACCTTAGAGGAAAAAGCGCGGCTGATCTGAAACACCCTGACGCACATGCCAGGTGTGCGCTTACTGCTCATAGAATCAATTTATTTTCGCATTGCCCACATGTCTCTTCCAAACAACGATTTAAGACTTGCGCGTGCGAAAGTTCTCCACGCACAGATGCCTGAAAGCTCGAATCGTATTCTGATTCTTCGCGAGTCGAGCCGTTAGATTAATTTTCATGAATGCGTAGAGGACTTCATAACAGCAATCTCTCGATTATCGACCGAGTATCTCCTTTAGGCCAAGCTCGTCGTATGTCGCATGAAAGCTTATTATACGTGTCAACGTCTGTGACACATGATGATAAAGAGAAGAATAAATAAGGGAAAATTAGCGATGTTAGTAGTAGAGAGTTTAACAATCTCACACATTTTATTCTAAGAAGATATATAAGAAGATATGATTAATCCATCTCCACGTGTAATTAAGTCGGCTATATACTGATTATATATACATTTACGAGTTAAGCGAGGGTTTGGAAGAAATCGTTACTTCCAGGTATTTATGCGCGACTGCGAATATTCCTTCACTTAAACGGCACTCGGAAGCGCGATGATATTTCCTTGATAAGGAACTTAATCGCGGGTGAGCCGCGAGGTTCCGTCTCTACGAAGGGAGAGAAATATCGAGATTTTTTTTTACCCTTCGGCTTTATCGCTTATCAGGGTTCATTGCAACGTGGGAACAATTGTGTAATGATGCGTGCAACAGATTCTCGCGCGAGAACAATTCCCTGTATTGTCAGGGATTATCCGGAGCATTCTGCAAGATAAAGCTTTATCGGGTCAATTTTTAGAAAGCAAAGCCGCATGGCTTCTTTCCATTATCGCTGCTACGTGAAGCACGTGCCTCGTCGCTACCGATATCTTTCTCAACTTCACGTTTCTGGACCAATCGTCGTAGAAAGGAGGGGCTACGATTATAAAATCGTGATTATAAATTAAACACTTCATCTCTCATCGACACCATTGATAAGTAATTAGAATGTATAGCTAACACATGCGTTACGAAATTCGTTTTGTTTTATTACTTATTTATTTATTTAATTCTTGCCTTGCCGTTTAGGATAGCTGCCGGTTTATAATCTTTTACATTTGTTACAATCTCTCATTTCCGTTTTTGCTTTTTTTACATGCATTGCACATTGCAAATAAAATATTGTGTAATTTTAAAAACCAAATCTAAATCTCACTTGGAATAATAAATGATATTTTAACTATAAATATCCCGAGTAAATAAACGGAGATTCGTTTTATTATTAAAAGTAGATATATTACTCAAACCGGATGGAAATGCTAAAATCAGTTTAGCAATAATTCTAATGTTAATTATGTCTTAGAAGATCGAACATCGAGACTTAAAATATTACTAAGCGCTTACTATTTTATTAATCAAAGAAGAGACTTTAATATCATTTTAATATGATCCTTTTCTTTATTTGCGGCAATTAATTGTTTAATCACATTTTACGAAAAAATTTTTATAAACATCATAACATTATTTATAATTACAGGGTAAATGAAGATAGCAAGCAAAGTTATACATATCATTATAATCCAAAACAATGAGGCTTCTACTTTTTAATATTTTAAATTCGTAACATCATCACGCGGCCGCACAAGTAATTTACAAACTGTGAAGTTCGGGGACCAATCGAATCAGATTACACTTACTTTTGCTTGCAAATAACGATTTTTATAGGCTACAATTGCACTGCATAAGAAATCGTGGAACCTATTTCCCAGTTCTTCGATCACTTATAATGACCGACTGGGGCATATCAATTAAATTTTAGTTTCAGTTTTAAATAGCGAAGTCGAATTTAATAAGAATAGGATGTATGTCGTCTGTTCAATTAAATTTCATATATACGTACATATTTCATCTCACTCATCGATATTACATCGATATTAAGTCCTAATTCTCTACCTGGAATTTAATAAAGCGCGAGTATTCAAAACGATAAGAATAATGTAAGCTTTAACGTAGTTAAATTGCAAATACTAATACAAGAGTTTATTTTAGAAATTGATATTTTTATCACACAAGAAGCGAATAGAAGTAACCTGGATAAAAGTTTTTCGATAGAATGATAATATTTTATATTTTTATTTTGGATAAATTTCATACGATTTTAAATGCTATAAATACCGATATGAAATCTGGCTTACTAAATGTTAGTCATTGCCTTACTATACGACTTTCCCAGATTCGAACGCTTAGCATTATAGTGTTCGATTTTATCTATTTATCTATATATTCCTCAATTACACGAGAGTTGTGCAAAAGGGATACATCGAAACATTACGACGAACTATCCCATCTCTTCATCTTCACCGTCACTAAAATAGCTCTTTCCTGATATTAAATATCAGGTTTCATATCTTAATATATTACTATAGATTTCGAAATTGTAGCATGCTCCGAATCGATAATCTCAGATTATGCCCTTCCCAGGATTTCCACTGTCGCACGTGTCAACCGGGTTACTATGTATGGACGAGCAAACAATAGGCGTATCTATACAATATGCGTAACTGCGTGAGAAAAATCGATAATCGAAATCTTAACTCTCCCGCGGTCGCCGGGATAATTATCGTACATCTTTGTTATTTCGCTCGTCAATCTGCCATGGGCTGCGGCGCTGCGACCAAACGGCTTGTATATTCCTTTCTCTTGTAACACACTCAAGTAAATATCCTATGACCAATCATAAAATAATAATTATAAATCATACGATAATTAAACACACTCACGGCTTTTTCTTAGGACACGTCTCAGAATTTAAAATCTTCTTACACGACATATATAACTTCCGGTTGAACGTCCGCTGACGCAGCGCGAATATAATAACGAATTTAAATGTTATTCCAAAAATTACACTATACAACTTTCGAGAAGGTGAACACGGGTAGAGGGTACATTATTGGAAGATTAATTTCACATTGTGTGTATACAAATGAGGAAATTTACATAATCTGTTCCGCTCGGAAGATCAAAAGAATGAATTTTGTTAGCAGACAAAATTAATATTTTTTTTTAATATTCAATAATTCTTTTATACCATATATATATATATATAAATGAAAAATAATGACAATTTTCTTGCGTTGCACGATAAATGGTATGGGTTAGTTATCTAATATTTGCATCGTAATCTCTCAGTCGAAATTTTGATGTCGAGAAGACAATGTACCGAATGTGTTGGATAATCATATGGAGACTTGGAACCAGCGGCTGACAACCGCCTAAGACTTACTTATATATTCAAATATATACGCATATGTACATATACGCATACGTAATTACGTGTATTTACAAAATACTTCGCATATTACACATTAATCGACAAAAGGGCGATGGCGCAATGATTTCAATTTCACCAGAGCATTATTTTTAAGAAAAGATATCTAACAAAGAAGTCTATGCTAAGATCCATTTATGTATTATTTGGTTTAACTAACATTTTTTTCTTTTCTTTTTTTAAATTTTTATTGTTACTGCTCGTAATTTATCCCCCCCCCCTCTCTCTCTCTCTCTCTCTAAGAGATATTAATTTTTACATTTATATACTTTATAAAAACATAAAATCCCATTTCTTTTGAACGATAACTAATTAACTTCTGAAGTAAAATCAACCAATAGAAATTTTCTGAAAATCAGTTGCCGAATATTTATACATAAATGCCATAACTTTGCAGCACTTGATAAAATTGTAAAAGTGATATTTTGCAGGTTTTGGATACTCTCCTTAACAGAAATTTAAAATATGAAAGAAATAAAAAAATTGGTTGAAAATTACTAAATTATTTGGTATAATTTAGTATCTCTCAAAATCATTATTTAAATTTCAAAATATCGCGTACAATAATCCTGATATTAAATGTCTACTATTATTTAAAATATTTAGGAATATAAGCGCTCTGATATATTGCTGATAATAAACTGATTGCAAAAGAATGGATCAAAGCATGAGCTTCATACACACGTACACAAACACACGTACACACGCGTACGTGCGAAAAAATCGAAAGATTCAATTACCTCCAAACATTGATAATTATAGCTTTAAACGAAGAGACCAAATAATTAATGAAGAGTCCATATTCTCTTACAGAAAGAGCAGTTCTTAGAGAAACCTGAATTAAGCAATTTTGCAAAGAAAAGATATGTATCCGTCTATTGTTACTGTATGTTTTGTATGTATGTATGTATGTCTATATGTATACATATATATACACACATGTAAACAAAGATATATACGTATATTTGTATGTAGACTAGAATTCCGATCATATTGATCTAAATTTTGATCAATGGTGTATCGCGCGATCGTGTGCTCGTTTGATCGAGGGTGCGGACGAGAGCGAATAGCTCTTCTGTGTGTATTTCCTTGATGTTCCCAGCTATCTTGTTCCTTAATCGAAAGCTACGTGAGTGTGAATAAAGGATGCTCGGTCATCATAGGCAATTCAGTCTATATAGATAACGTCGCCCTTATCAACCAAGTATTAGCATGTAAATTATCCTTCAAGTGACATAGCGACTGTCGTCAGAAATGTAAAAATCAGAAATATAAAAATGTTTAAAATATTAATATTCTATAATAGGATAATAGGGAGAAAAATAGGAATCTCGCAATCAATCGAGAAGTCTTACGATTTTCACAGAAAGTAAAACGGTATTTTTTAACAGATTTATGAAACTATTGGGTTGGAACAAAAATTCATAGCGCTACGAACTTTCAATCCAATCTGATATTTTCCTAATAAAGTTAAGCGTCTAGTAAATCATCCCGCCTCTCAGATCTGCAAATCTTTATATACATGCGCACCCTCCATCATCGACGCACCTAAATGCCTAAAGGACCTTATCAAACGTAGTAGTGCATGATCAACGACGATCATCCACGCGACAACGATGCTGTCGGTTTTTCCTGTCCTCGAAAACGACGACACGGCCGAGAAGCGCACGTAACTATGTTCGCATTCCTCCAATTCGATGTATATTTGCATGTAAATATCTCTCTACACTTATCAGGTTGGGAAAAAGGAGAAAAGGAAAAGAAAGAAGAAACAGAATCCTCGCTGTCCGTAATCACGCTTACGACTGAGGATAAAAAAGAAGGGCATCTCAGTGTAATTACTCCGTGGACACAATGAAAATATAGAGTTGAAGTCTGTCAATTCGTGACACATTATAAATTCTAAACCTGTGATTTTATCGAATCTAACTTTAGGGGTTTTAGCTTTAAAGCTCTTGGTAGAATGGCAGATATGTATGTATCTGTACTCTATATATGCGATCCGATTCACTCTCGGTTTACGAACATATCGTATTGCACGTTCCGTTGTAATCAACAACAAGAGCAGAAACCCGATCATTAATCCTTAATCAGTATGGTGAAGTTATGCATCTGATATGGCGAGATCACAGATAATTAACTCTTGAATCCTACTCACTGGATTCCTGCTAAATCCATTAAATTGAGGTTTTGAATATATGAGAACGTGGTGACTAGAGCATAAAAAATATATTTTCATAGTTCAGAATATATTACTTGTTTTAATCATAATACTTGGAACGAATAGAGAGAAAGAGGGAGAGAGAGAGAGAGAGAGAGAGAGAGAGAGAGAGAGAGAGAGAGAGAAAGAAAGTAATATAAACCTAATTATTAATTTTATATATTTACTCGAATAGATTTTTTTACGATCCCATTGAAAATATAATTACATATTTTTAAATTAGAGGAAAGTAGGGACAAAAGGTAAATAAGAAATCTCGATGAGAGATCAGCTAATAATCAGCTTAACCAAGCAACATTCTTAATAATAGCATACCTAATATATCTATAATTCGTCGCTGCTGTTGTAACTAGATGTAAGTCGCTTTTAGAACTACTCGCTTAAGGATCCATTGTGCTGGTTAAGGATTAAAATATATTTTTTCAAGCAATTAACTATTGTAATTAAAAGTGTGAGTGTGCATATGCGATTTCAACGTTGGTCGCATTGAGAGGATAAAGGATACGACATGATAACGGAGAACAGAAACCTTTTATTTACATTGAAAACTTTATAGCCGATCCTTCTTGTAGATAACCTCAAAGTGGAATTAACCTTTTTATTAAATAAACTCTATCACACGTCCTGTACCAACTTGATTTACGATAATTAAAATATAAAAATTGAAACTAATACAACTTTGCAATCATAAAAGTTTCACTGCCGCACGTTCCGATCCCTATGCTATTTTGTAAGTTTCACATCATATATATTATAAGTAAGCTATAAGAGAATACATGTGCATACTTTTGAATATAATTCCAATAAGAGGAAAATATTAACGATTTATTGAGTGTCTCCAAATTGATAATACGGACAAAAAGATAACAATTTCTAGTGAGAAAAATTAATTAAATTTGTAGAAACTATAGAATGTTTTCCATACGCAACGCTTCGATGTGTTATTGATTAAATTATGTACATAAATTAAAGCATAATAACTTATCCGCGAGACAAACCTGCAACTCATTTATTATTTCACAAAATACTTCAATCTTTTAATATCATTCTGATAGAAACGAAAAATATTTGATATACTGATCGATATTTTAATGCACCAAATACTTTTGCAAATGAATTTTTCTCTAAACTAACTCGATTGAATGTGTTTTTGATAACAAATTCTTTGACAATTTGGAGTCGAATTCTTTATGCGTGATGGCAAATATGCCATCAGATCTATGTTTCGCTTTTTGTCACTAATTTGTCGTGATGCAAATATTGTTCAATCTGCAATTCTCTGCCGATATAATTTAATGTAATGAACCTTGCTGCTTCCTTTATTGAAAGAACTTACGATATTTTGCAAAATTTATTTTCAACAGAATTAGCTGTTAATGTCGTGAGCGAAAAGATGTCGCGCGATACGCATTCAAAACAAATTCGACACGGGCCACAGTCTTAAGTTAGAAATATTTTGAAAAGAGAGAGAAATATAAACACCTTCGGATGGCTTTTGAAATTCATTTACTTTATCGGATAGACAAAGTAAAATCAGCTAGCGAACGAGGTGGTTGACATTAAACATAGGAGATAAGAATAATAAAAGTTACAAGATTCATGAAGAAGTAATTGAAAGAAGCTGAAATGGCTCTAGTCAAGATTTTATTTGGTATGTATATTCTTGCAAGACATACATTATACGTTTAAAAATAGATATTAACAAAATCCAAAACAAAATATTTTATTGCATATATGTTCCAAAATTTAAAATATAATAATTCCCTATACACACACACACACACACACACACACACACACGCGCGCGCGCGCGTCTTATCTTGGAGTATCTTTGATTATTTATTAGTAATTTTTTGTAATATTGATTGACTGTATATCTCTTAAAAATATTGTAATGATTTATTCTAATTGTGTGTGCTTATATAGTAGGGCAAAACAACAATGATTTATTAAATACTCAAATTCCTTCGCTACAAGGCAACATAAACTGTATAGGAAAACTGTATTCTATCAAATTTTCGAAGTGTGATAAAGAGAAAATAAAGGTAACTTTTATAGATGAATTTTTCGTAGTACCTTTTCGCATGCAGCACGCATAAACATATAAATTTGTGTAATTTATGTTACATATATATAGAAACAATTAATTTTTTTGTGCGATAAAAATGAAGATGATATTATTATTCTAATGAGCAATACTACAGCTTTCTTGAAATTGAGTGATGTTGCATATAAGGCGATTGAAGAAGTTATCGATAAAAATATCTCGAAAAATATAAACGTATGGATATCAAAGCTAACAGAGGAACTAACGCACTTATTTCATCGGTAAAATTTTTTCCAATTATTCTGCAATTTTCAAAATTACAGTTTTTACAGTATCAATATGTTCTTAGATTTATATGTGGTGTTCTAAAGCAGACATTTATCATCAATATGTGCGGCTCCTATAATGCAACTGCAATGATAAGTTTGAAGAAGAATCATGAAGTGATAAAACAAATATGCTTTTTGACGATTGTGGATGAAATGAATCAAAATGGTGATAGTTCTGATAAGATGAGTTATAATAACGATAGTGATGACAATTACTTGACTTTGCACGACACTTCCGAAGAAGAAACGGTAAAATCTGCATTCGCGAGCAATAAAATAAATTTTCACGAAGCTGCGTACACGCGAATCGTAACTGACTCTCATTACAGAAAAACATGTCGATAGCAAAGAAAATTTACAAGAATCAAAAGCAAAGTATTATAATATCGGTGAAAAAAGCAATAGAAACGATACGTATTGCGGTACTTGATACTAATGACCGTATAATGGAAAAAAATATGAAAACGAATGATGCTTACGGCAGAATAATAGCCAAAGATGTATATTCCCCCATAAACGTGCCGTCTTGTAAGACTTCCGCTAGACATGGATACGCGGTGTTGACCAGTGACGGAAAGGATGTAAGGAAAGTGTTGAAAGCACAAGTCACGGTAAGGATAGCCAAAATCTGATTAACGCATGATGGTTAGCATGATTTCACTTATAGCACGTAGGTGGGATTATTAATTTTTTTACGTTGTCTAAAGATTAGAAATGAATATTAGAGATCATGAGAAGTGAATTATGCGGAAATTTTGCAAATAATAATTCTAACTATTAAATTAGTAATCGATTAAGTTAGTCAGAATTTAGGCATCGAAACTAGACTTTTATAAAACATCTTTTTTCCAGTTTGATAAAATTTTGGTCGTACCTGGCACCTGTGTGCGAGTAAGAAGTGGAGATCCCATACCCAATGGTAAAAATAATTACAATTGTAAATTAAACTTGCTTGATTACAGTGAAGGATTAATTACCGCTTTTATTCGCGATTGCAGGAGCAAATGCAGTTGTAACGCCAGAGAATATAAAGATATTCGAAGAATGCAGTGATAATGATGACGATTATTTTAATATCGATGACAAGGAATATGAAATTGAAGTCTTGGTTGCCCCAGAAATAAACGAGAACATCAGGTATATGACGAAAATAATTCGATATCGTCTAATGCGCCTCTTAAAGCACAATTTGTTTTATTAATCACAAAACAATTTGTTTATTTTTAAAGAAACGCTGGCTATTTAATAAAGTATTCCCAACTCATTGTACCAAAGTTCACACGTCTCGGACCAGCGGAATTGGGTATTTTGATATTATGTAGCCACGATTTAATTCCAATCATTGAACTTCCGTCTGTAGGTCTGCTATCTATCAGTAGCGAATTGAAAGAACCTGAAAATACTTTAACTTTAGGACGTATTTATGACAGCAATAGAGTAACTCTGACCTCATTATTAAAAGAGAATGGATACGATTCTGTTGACTTCGGAATTTCTGCTTACAAGTGAGTATAATCGAAATTTATTATGATTCTTCTAGCCACTGTAAGCACGATTTGGTTTATGAATAATTAACGTGGTTGCAGTTCTTAATTAATTTAACGATCACGTTCTTACAGGTTGAATGATATAATAAAAAAAATCGAAGACGCTTTGAACGAAGTAGATGTACTTGTGATAATGGGCCGTTCAAACGACAAAGATATATTAAAACTAGTTTTAAGGGAATATTTTAACGCTACGATACATTTCGGTATATTTTTCCTTCTTATATATATATTAATCGTCAGTGTAATATACTATGATGTAACACGTTCCTTTACTCGAGCATTGTTCTTTCTTCCTCAGGTCTCTTGAACATGAAACCAGGGAAATCGACAACGTTTGCATCTTGCACGTACAATTATAAGAGGAAGTTTTTCCTGTGCATGTCGGTAAACCCGGCAACCGTTCCCATTGTTGCGCATGTATTGCTTCTACCACTTCTAAACACGATGCACTACAATTTCTTCAAGGGGCCTATCATTCTGCAAACTTGCGTAAGACTCGTCTTCTCTCATCACGCATACAGCAAGAGATGTATTTATTAATACGACACTGTCATAACTTTACAGATGAATAATCACGAGTTGCATTTGCGTCCGAAATTTTCATGGACGACCGTACAATGGACAGAAGAAGAGATGTTTCCAAGGGCTTATTGCTCAAAAAATCGACATCAGAATATAATGAAATATCAAAAGGCTAATGCACTTCTAATGTTGCCGCCGCGCACGTGGCAGGTGCCGAAGTTAGACGCAGCATTCGTATCAGGAATGTTTCTCAGCTGAAAATAATCATCGCTGAAATATCTTCATGTATTCCTGATCGACCAACAAGACATTCGCATACATTTGCGATGTTATTTATATTACATTGTACTTATTTAATTATACGTATTTAATTATATTGACAAATTATAATTATAATGACATAATTATGTTACATTTAAGTTATATCTCAATTATATTACTTTAATAGCAATTTATTGGTTAAATATTGGAGATTTATTGGTCTATTATTTGGTCAATAATTGTGCTATTAGGGTAAGAGTTGGGTAAGATGGGTAAGATCTAACTGAAATTGTATATAATCGCTTTTGTATAAAAAGAACACATATACCATATGCAGGATATTACTCACGATTGGCACAAACAAAATTGAAAATGTGTTATTTTCATGTTTGATACGAAGGAAATCTCCTAATAAGACAACGTTTATCTCAACTTTTCTAACTGTATCATTCGACAATTTAATAGTAGCAATCTCGCCAACTAAATTCTTATTAAAGACCAATTTAAATCATCTTGAATTTGAAATTATTCTCTTTTTCAAATTAAAGAGTGAGTATAATTTATAGATTATTTTTTTATCCGATTTTACTTCCACTATAAAATTCGCAAAAAAATTATTGTGTGATATGACTCTTATACAAACTATAATTCTTTGGAATTAATATTATTTAATAATTAGTATCATAATATGTATATATAATATTATATATATAAATATTATATATATATTATAATGTATATTGTAATAGAAATATCTTTTATATAACTTATATCAATTTCGATACACTTTATTTGTTAATTTTTCTATAAAGAATGAATATGATAAAAAATTTTATTTTAACTTAAAATCAAAGCCCTCAAAAGAATTTTTGACGAATCGTATCACTTTTTAAGATATGTATAAAAAATATAAAATAAGATATGATTGAAAAATATCAATATTAAAATGACAAAAATAATTGTTAAATATTATTGACGAAATCATTGATTTCAATCACTTTGGATTACCTATTGTTAAAAAAAAAATAGATTCACATTTTACATAGGTTTCAAACTTTCCGCGCAAACTTGTTTCTGATTTAAAACTAATTTAGTTTAGTACATGTATACATATATGTACATAAATTAAAACCTTATCTTATTCCAAGATAAAATTGCAACTCATTTATTATTCTATGGAGTATTTGTATCTTTTAATATTATTTTGATGTAGAAAAATGTACTGATCGATATTTTGATATAAAATATGATTTTTAAATAAATATTTCAAAATTATTGATTGTTTTGACACTTTTGGCAATTTGAAGTCAATTTTTTCTTGCGTGAATGGATTGAATATAATTGTCACACGGAAAAAAATTTCGAAAAATTCAAATTCATATATATGCACAAGTAAATATAAAAATTTATATATCATATATAATTACGTGTGCATATAATCATGTATAACATATAAATTTTGGTAAATAATTATTAAATTTAACAAAAACTTCCATTATTTATTCTTATTTATTTATTCGTGTATTTAATTATTTTATTTTAATTAGATTATAATAAATAATAGAAACAATTTAAATGACTACGAAAGAGCAAACATGCCGTTAAATCTGCATTAAATTCCGATTATCTGTCGTTAGTAGATTTTGTTCTATTTCTTTTATAATTCTACCAATATGATTTACCTTGTGATTTATATCGTGGTAAATCTCGTTGTTTTTTTTTTTAAGACTTATAATATTTCGTAAAATCTGCTGTCAACAGAATTACCTGTTAAAGTCATGAGCTAGAGATTTGCCGCGTGATACGTGTTTGAAACGAAATCGACACAGGTTACAGCGTCTTATTTAAAAATATTTTGAGGAGAGAGAGAGAGAGAAAGAGAAAGAGAGAGAAAGAAATATAAACACTTTCGGCTTTTGAAATTCGATTACTTTATCGATTAGACAGAGTAAAGTGAGCTAACGATCGAAGTAGTCGAGATCATATGAGGAGACGAGAACAATAAAAGCTTCGCAATCACGAGTTTAACGAAGATCTAAAGTGATCGAAATGTCTCTAAACTTTATCATTTTATCTGGTATGTATATTTATTTTTTATAGCTATATATATATATTTACGATTTCCTTAAAACTATCAGGCGTAAAAGCATGTTTAAAGATTAAAAATAATTTTATACACACACATACACGCGCGCACACACATTGTCTTACGTACGCGTATCTTCGATTATTGGTATAATTTTGTGTAATATTGATTTGAATTGTATACTTTTTAAAAGTATATATTCTAATAATTTTATTCTAATTATACTAACTGTAGTACGGCCATTAGATAGTGATGAACAACAATTAAATGAACAATTAATTGAAGTCTCTGAAATAGATTACCATATTGTAAACAATTTAGCAGGAAATGTGAGTCTCATGCAAATTGTGAAATGTGATAAAGAGGAAATAAAGGTAACTTCTACAAATAATTTTTTAAATATCTTTCTCGCACGTACGCATACGTGTTTACATATATGTAAATTTGTATAATATTTATGTTTTATACAGAAAGAATTAACTTTATTGAGCACTCAGTATAGTGATAATGTTATCTTATTAGCTGGCGATGCGAGTGATGTTGTATATGACACAATTATGGAAGTTATCGATAATAACAATGACCTTTGTGACATAAACATCTCAATATCAAACTTAATAGGGAGACTAAAATATTTAATTGCTCGGTAAAATTTTGTTTTTATTTATACTGCGGTTTCCGAGATTACAGCTTTTACAGTTCTAACGTATTCTCAGGCCGATATGTGGAATACGAAACAGGAATCTTATTATTAATCTGTGTGGCTCCTGTACGATAGAATGTTTGAAAGAATATGGATACATGATACTGGATATATTATGCTTAATTAATAAGTCAGATAAAAAGATTTATGATACAAAGAAGGACGATAGTTGTGTTGAACCATTTAATAATAACATTAATAATAATAATAATAATTCTGATGAACCATTTCATAATAGTAATAATAATGATGGTAATTCTGATAAACCATTTCGTAATAATTGTGCTGATGATAATTTGGCTGGACCATCTAAAAATTATAGTGATGATAATTTTGATGAATCATTTTATAATAACAATAGTAATGATAATTCTGTTGGGTCATCTAAGAATACTAATAACATACACAATTCTGATGAAATGTCTATGGATATTTCCTTCGAAGAACAATCGGTACAATAAAATATCTTTCTCACTCAAAACAATAAAGCAAATTTCCACCAGAGTGCATACGCGTGAATTGTAACCAATTCTCTTTACAGAAAACCGCATTGACAATAAATGATATAATTTATAAAGAACAAAAGGGAAGCAAAATGGTATCACTGGAAGAAGCAAAAAATATAATGGAAAACGTAATAATCCAATATTATGAAAGATGTACAGAAACCGTACAGACGAATGATGCCTATGGCAGAATAGTGGCCGAAAACGTACATTCTTCTGTAAACGTACCGCCTTGTTGTATTTCCGCTAAACGTGGATACGCGGTGTTGGCCAGTGACGGGCAATGTGTCAGAAAAGTGTTGAAAGCAAATCTCACGGTAAGAATGAACTCCGATTAACAAATAACGGTTTCGCACGATTTTGCTAGGATATGTCGTATTGTTACAATACGTTTTCCACGTTGTCTCTAATGCATCTCTAATGCATTTCTACCAATAGATTTAATTTAATTTTAATTTAACTTACTTATTATCTTTTTCTAGTTCTAAGAACTAAAAAAAGATAAATATTAAACCGAGATTAAAGTTAATCTACATTGATAGACATAGATATAAAGCGTGGAAGGGAATATTAAAAATCACGGTCGGCGAATTGTGCGGTCAGAAATTTTGCAGAAAATAATTCTGTTGATTGAATCAGATGTCGAATAAGTCGAATGAGTTCAATTGTCGAAGCCAAATCTTCACAAAACATTGTTTCTTTTCTAGTTAGCTAAAAAGAAGATTTTGGTTACACCTGGCACTTGCGTGCGAGTAAGAAGTGGAGATCCCATACCTGATGGTAAAATCAATTACAATTGCATATTACGCTTGTGTATCTATGGTGGATTAATTATTGCTTTTATTCGTGATTGCAGGAGCAACGGCGGTTGTAATGTCTGCGAATACAAAGATAATAGATGAACGCGATAATGATGATTATTTTAATATGGACAACGAGGAATACGAAATTGAGGTCTTAGTCGCTCCAAAAGAAGATGAAAATATTAGGTATACGAAGATAATTCTATATCGTTTAATATCTTTTTGAAAAGACACTTTGTTCTATTGTTACAAAATAATTTCTTTACTTTCAAAGAAACACTGGCTGTGAAATACAGTTCAATGAGAATATTAAAAACTCACGCAGTCGTGTTGAAACAGCGGATCTGGGCATTTTGACATTATGTAACATCGATTCAATTACGGTCTTTAAACTTCCAACTGTAGGCCTGCTATTTATCGGTTATGAATTATTAGATCCTGAAAACATTTCAACTGTAGGACACATCTTCGGCTGTAACAGGATAATTGTATCCTCGTTATTGAAGAAGAACGGTTATAATCTTATGGAATTTGGAATTTCAGCTCATGAGTAAGTGCAACAAAACTTTATTACGATTCCTCTAACCATCGTAAGACTCGATTTGATAATAAGTAATGTTGTCGCCGCTCTTAATTTGACAATCATATTCTCGTAGGCCGAATATTATACAATACAGAATCAAGGACGCTTTGGACAAAGTTGACTTACTCGTGATAATAGGCCGTGCGAACGACAAAGATATATTGAAGCCTACCTTAAAGACATTTTTCAACGCTAATATACATTTCGGTATATTTTTTTTTTTTTAATCGTCGGTATAATATGCTGCAAGTAACACGACTTTTTGCATTTCTTTTTCTGATTCAGGTTGCGTGAACATAAAACCAGGGAAATCGACAATGTTTGCATCGTGTGAGTTCAAGCAAAAGAGAAAATTTTTCCTGTGTATGTCGGCAAATCCAACAACCGTACCCATTATCACGCATATATTGCTTCTGCCGTTATTGAACATGTGCTGTAATTTAGACGATAATCCCTTGAAGATACAGGCTCGCGTAAGACTTGTCTTCTTGCATTCTTCATGAAGATATATGCATATCAATATATTGATCGTTATCGTAATCTTATAGATAAAAACATCTCACGAGCTGCACTTGCGTCCGAGATTTTCGTGGACATCCTTACAGTGGTCGGAGAAAGAAGCTGACACATATCCAAGTGCTTACTGCATAGATGTTAAACATCAGCACATGATGAAATATCAATTTAGTAACGCGCTTCTAATGCTGCCGAGGTACACGTCGGAAGTTCCGAAGTTAAACGCGAACTCAGTATTTTTACCAGCGATGTTTATGGGCAACTGAAAAATCTCCAAATTGTTCTCGATTGACCAGCGGGACAAACGTTCGCATACATTTATAATATAGTTATTTAACTATATTATTGAATTATAATTATAATGATTTAATTATATTACTCTCAAATTATGTCTGAATTATATTAAGAACTATAAAGGGTCGGTTATTCTACCTTTCGGTAAATTTTACGCGTAAATAAATTGTTAGATCCGCTCATGTGATTGGATAATCTTGCTACTTATCTAATGCGTAAAATTTATCGAAAGGTAGAACAATCGGCCCTAAATGAAGTAATGACGTCTGTGTAAAAAGAACTTCATACATGATGTATTACGCAAATTGGCAGAAAGAAATCGAAGATTATTTCGTTGATGTCGTTTTACACACTGATAAATACAACGAAAATTTTTTCTTAGCGAAAATATCGAAAGATCATAATATTTGTCCCAAATTTTCAAAAGTTTGCCATTTTGCAATTTGATTATAGCAATTTCGCGAATTAAGTTTTTATTAAAGACCAACTCAAATTACTCTTTAATTTGAAGTTTTTCTAATGACGAGCGAATAGATTTCTTGTTTTTTTTTTTTGCTTGATTTTACTTCTACTATAATTTGCAAGTTGTAGAATGATTTATACAAATTAATTCTTTGAAATTAATATTATGCAATAATGTGTGTTAACATCATAATGTGTATATGATATATATTCTAATTTTATATATATGATATATATATTATAATATCATAAATATTATATTATAATATATGTATTGTAACAACATATTATAATAATAATATTATATGTATCATATTGTTCAATTTCGAAATTTTTTTGTTAAGAAAAAGTGAGCTTTCAAAAAATTTTTATATTCTCTGCCAATCATGAATATGATTCTCTTTCAATATAACTTTATTTTATATTATGCGATGTTATATATAGTAATATAACATTTGATAAAATTTTAATGACAGCATATATTTGTGCAATAATTATTTTTTGTAATTATTGATGTAAAATATAATAATAGTGACATATTTTAACATGCTGTTGACACAAATATAATCAATACAAATTACAAATCTCAGAATTTTAGATCCTCTTACACTATGCATGTAATTTTGGAATGAACGTGCGATTTTTATCCCAGTCAATCTCGCTAATAATCGAATAACGCGAGCGTAATATTTGAATTTAAAAAGTTATTTTAAAACATATATATACAACTTTCAAGATAGGTGAATACAAAATAGAATATATTGAAATATCAATTTTACAAAAAATTAGAGAGAACGGCTATCGATTTTACGTCATTTCTCATGTGTACAAACAAGAAAATTTACATAATCTGCTCGAAAGGTTAAAAAAACGAATCTTTGTAATAGAAAATCTCAATTCGTTTAAAAATTATAATCCTTTCGCACACATACACATAAATAGAAAATAGTGATAATTATTTTGCGCTGCAAAATATAACAAGAGCTATATCGCGAAATCTCACGGTCAAAATTTTATGTTGAGAAGACATACATATGTGAAAATCAAAGAGTAACGGTGATGTGTAATCTATTCGAAAGTTCTACCAATTAGATAATTAACGTTGTGTTTAAAAAACTTTCATATTTTTTATATTTATATAACTTATTTATTACATTTACACAATTATTTTGCGTGTATCCAATTAGATAAGAAGAAGTTTAATCATTTCATTTTCCTATTAAATTATATATAAAACAATTTCGAGAGAGAGAGATGATTACTAAACAGCAGATGTGCCGTCAAATCTGCGTTCATTTTTCTCCACCTATAATCTGTCATTTCGCAAATATTGTTTAATTTCTGTTGCAATTCTGTCGATATAATGTAATGTAATAGACTTATTGCGTTTCTTACTGAAAAGACATACAATATTTTGCAAAATTTACTCTCAATAGAATATTATAGCCGTCAAAGTCGTGAACAAAGAGATCTGCCACATGACACGCATTCAAAACAAAATCGACATAGGCCGCAGTCTTAGAAATATTTTGAAAAGAGAGAAATATAAACACTTTCGTACGGCTTTTGAAATTTTATCACTTTATCGGAGACAAAGTAAAGTCAGCTAGCGAATAAGGTGGTCGATGTCACACGTAAGAAACGAGAATAATAAAAGATACGCAGTCAGGTTCAAAAAGAAGTAATTGAAAGAAGTTAAAATGGATGTGGATATTCTAATGGTCACGTTTGTTGCTGGTATGTATATTTATCTTGCAAGATGTATAACATACGCGTTTAAAAATAGATATATTATAATAAAAACAAAATATTTTATAAATTATATAATATATGTATATATATATATACATGTTTAGAAATTAAAAATAATTCTATATATATACAAATACACACACATATATGTCTTACATACGCGTATCTTTAATTATTAATAACTTTATATAATAATCACACCATACTTCTTAAAAATATTCAAATACCTTTATTCTTAATTTTATTATACTATACAGTAGAGCAAGAACGCCATAATATTGACTTATTAAATAATCAGACCCATTCACTACAACAGAGTTTTGTACAAGACACAGATTTCAATTGCATCACAGTTCCAAAGTATGACAAAGAGGAAATAATGGTAACTCTCTCTCTTTTTCTCTCTCTCTCTCTCTCTCTCTCTCTCTCTCTCTTCTACAGATAGATTTTTAAATATTTTTCTCGCATGCACGCACGCATACATGCATGCACATTTATATACGCATATGATCAATGTATAATTATATAATTTATGTTATATATAGAAACATTTAATTTTTATTTGCGATAAAAATGAAGATGATATTATTATCCTAACTGGCAATTATACAATTTTTTCAATGTTGGACGATGTAGCTAATGAGGTTTTCGATAACGATATTCCTAATGAGATAAGCATATTGATATCAAAACTAACAGAAAAACTACAGAGTTCATTTAATCGGTAAAATTCTGTTTCCATTTATTCTGTGGTTTTCGAGATTATATATAGCTTTTATAGTATTAACTATTTATATATACATATGTATGTCTCAGATTATTATGTGGAATACGACATCACACACTTATCATTATTACATGTGACTTCTATCCAAATATAACGTTAATTTTCAAGAAATATCATACATTTATAAAGTCAACAATAGATTTAATTGAGGAAGTATATGAAAGAAGTCATGCTTTCAAAAGTAATGATAATTTCGATAATTCTGAGAAGTTTTGTGATAACAGCAGTGACTCTGATATATCTATGTTTTACGAATCCGAAAAAGAAACGGTAAAGCATCTTCTACGCTCGGGAAATAAAGTAAATTTTCTTGAAAACTGCGTACACGCAGATCATAATTGATTTTCGTTATAGAAGGAAACGTTGGTGATGACGAAATTTCATAAGAAACCAGAGCAAAATGATATTATGTCGGTGGAGAAAGCAATAGATTTAATAAAAGCTATAGTATTTCAAAATGACGACTACAAAGTAAATATACAAACTGTGAACACAATTGATGCTTACAACAGGATATTGGCCAAAGATGTATTTACTGCGAAAGACGTGCCGTCTTGTAAAACTTCCGCTAAACATGGATACGCGATGTTGGCCAGCAACAAGGCCGGCGGAAAGGACATTAGAAAAGTGTTGAAAGCATCTCCCAAGGTAAGACTCGCTAAATTCCAATAAACGAATGAAGGCTCGCACCATTTCGTTAACATATGGATGGCATCATTAATTTTTCTATGTTATTTAAAGTGTGAAAGCAAATATTAGATATTATGAGAGGAAAATTGTATGAACAGAAATTTTCCAGAAAGCAATTCTGCTGATTGAATTAGTCATCGATTAAGTTAAACACAAATTTTAATCGTCAAAGGTAGATCTTTAGATACTGCTTCTTTTCTAGTTCACAGAGATTTCGGTTGTACCTGGCACCTGCATGCGGATAAGAAGTGGATGTCCTATACCCAATGGTAAAAAATAATTACTGAAAATTAAACTTGTTTGATTATAGTGAAGAATTAATTACTGCTTTTATGCGTAATTGCAGGAGCAAATACGGTTGTAACGCCAGAGAATATAAAGATATTGGACAAATGCAATGATGACGATTATTTTAATATCGATGATAAGGAATACGAAATTGAGGTCTTGGTCGCTCCAAAAGTAAACGAGAATATTAGGTATACGAAGATAGTTCGATATCATTTAATGCGCCTCTTAAAGCACGCTTTGTCCTATTAACATAAAACAATTTATTCATTTTTGAAGAAATGCTGGCTACTTGGTAAAGGGTAATGGGCACATTTTGAAAAAGTTCATACGTATTCGATCACCGGAACAGGGCATTTTGATATTATGTGGCTACGATAAAATTCCAGTCATCGAAATTATATCTATAGGTGTATTTTCTATCGGAAGCAAGTTTGAAGAAGCTGGAAACACTTTAACTTTAGGACGCATCTATGATAGCAACAGGATTATTTTAACCTCTTTATTGAAAGAGAACGGTTACAATCTCACGGACTTAGGAACTTCGGCTTATCGGTGAGTGGAATCGAAATCTATTGCATTTCCTCCATCTATTGTAAAACACGATTTGGTTTACGAATAATTAACGTCATCGTTGCTCTTAATTAATGTAACTATCACGTTCTCACAGGTTGGATGCCATAATCAAAAAAATTGAAGATGCTTTAAATAAAGTCGACGTACTCGTGATAATGGGCCCCGTGAACGATAAAGACATATTAAAGACAATCTTAAGAGAACATTTTAGTGCTGAAATACATTTCAGTATATCGTTTCTTTCTATTTTAATTTGGTGCACACTATGATATGACACGTCTCTTTGCTCGAACAATGTTTTTTCTCTTTCAGGTTATTTGGACATGAAACCAGGAAAATCAACGACGCTCGCAACGTGTATGATTAATAACAAGCTGAAGTTTTTCCTGTGCATGTCAGCAAACCCAGCAACGGTTCCCATTGTCGCGCACGTAGTGCTTCTGCCATTTCTAAACATGATGCACTGCAACTGTTCCACGCCCATCGTTATGCAAACTTGCGTAAGGAACTATCCTGACAAACTTACACCGCCGCATAAATTTTCTTTATGCATACGTTTCTGCGGCTATGCAAGTTTGTTTGAACAGATTATAAAGACTCATCTTTTCTCATTCAACATACAGAAAGAGATGTGTTCATTAATACGCTGTCGTAATATTATAGATAAAAAATCACGAGTTACATTTGCGTTCGAAATTTTCATGGACGACCGCCCAATGGGCGGAAGAGGAGATGTTTCCAAGGGCTTATTGTTCAAAAAATCAACATCAAAACATAATGAAATATCAAAAGGCTAATGCACTTCTAATACTACCGAAGTACACGTCGGAGATACCGAAATTAGATGCGGCATTTGTATCAGCAGAATTTTTCGGCTAAAAGTGATCTCTGAAATATCTCCAAAATATTCTTAATCGACCAGCAGGACGAACATTCGCATTCATTTGCGTTGTTATATTTTATACTTAATTATATTTTCTAATCATAATAATTTAGTTAGATTATATATTTTATTTAAATAATATCTCGATACCTCAATATTGAAGTATTATTTATTGTCACTAACAGCATAGACCTCCAAGGGACCCTTAGGATATTCAGAGAACGTCCTTTAAATAACCTAAGGACATCCCCAAGATATATCTCGGATAAAGCTATTAGAGATTATATTAATTAATCTAAATAAAGTAACCAGTCCTAAAAGAAACACGCGTACACGGTATATTGCACATGATTGGCAAAAACAAAATATGTTATTTTACAGATACATGTAAAAAAGTTTTTTTTCTTATGAAAAACATCGAAGGATCAAAATGTTTGTTTCTTTCCAAACTGTACCATTTAAACGTAGTAGTTTCGCGAACTAAAACTTATTAAAGATTAATTTAAATTGTATTGAATTTGAAGTTATTACCTTTTTCAAATTGACTCGTCGATTTGAAAGACAATTCATAGATTTCTTTTATTCATGTTTAAGGTAAATGTTCCAGTAGCCGGACGTTTTTTTTCTCATAAATAATACAATTTATAATATTAAAAAGATTTTTAATATAATTTTGTATTCATTTGAAAATTCAAGATTCCCTTAAACAAGGAAAAATTATTTGGACCCACTTATAACAATTATTAATTAAAATATTTAAATAAATAATAGAATGCGTCAATATGGCCAGTGGCCGAACAAGCCGGTCAGACACATTCTTTCTATTTTAATTCGATGCACACTATGGTGTGACACGTTTCTTTGCTCGAACAACGTTTTTTCTCTTTCAGGTTATTTGGACATGAAATCAGAAAAATCAACGACGCTCGGAACGTGTGTGATTAATGACAAGCTGAAGTTTTTCCTATGCATGTCAGCAAACCCAGCAATAGTTCCCATTGTCTCGCACGTAGTGCTTCTGCCATTTCTAAACATGACGTCCTGCAACTGTTTCACGCCCATCGTTATGCAGACTTGCGTAAGGAACTATCCTGACAAACTTACACAGTCGCATAAATTTTCTTTATGCATACGTTTTTGCGGCTATGCAAGTTTATCTGATTGGATTATAAAGACTCATCTTATCTCATTCAGCATACAGAAAGAAATGTTTATTATTACGATATATATGTATAAATATATATATACTGTTACACATATATATATATAATATATATTGTAATAATATTATATTAATTACAATATATAATAAACATATATATAATATTATTATAATGTATATTGTAATAATATTATTTATTTATTGTAATATAACTATATTTATATTATCATCTCGATATTTTCATTAAGAAAAATTGAGCTGTCGGCAAAGAATTTTCTACCAATCCTGAATATATCCTCTTGTAATAAAAATTTTTATACTATGCAATATTGTATTATAACTATAATACTTGATAAAATTTGTTTAATGATGATATGTATATTTTTACGATTCTGTAATAATTTGATATGCAAAGTATAATAAAAATTTTCATATTTTAACATATTGTAAATATCCAAAACCTATAATATAAATACATGTCAGAATTTGAAAAAAAAAAAGACGCATGTAACTTTGGTTTATTTTTATTTCCATTTGATTCACTCACGCATCAAATATCACAACGTGAGTAATATTATACAAACTTAAATTTTATTCCAAAAATTATACTATACAACTTTCAAACAGTATGAACACGGGATAGAGTATATCAGAAGATCAATACCAATGTGATTATTTAATTATTAAACTTTAACGAATTTGCGCTTTAATTACCATGAGGCTTTCATCATTTCGCTTTTATTATTCTTTTATTTTAAACATTACGAATCATTTTTATCTTATTTTTTATTAAGATTAAGATACAAATTATTTAAAATATTTCGGTATAAAAAAGTGCTCTTATAATATACATATATCATTGCAACAAAATGGATCGATATATCTAGGTTTCTATATATATCACATACACATGAGCATATATATGAAGAAACTGCACTGTATGTGTTTAATTTTAAGATATTAGCCTCTGTATGTATATATTTACGTATAAAACAAAAAGAAATTATGTAAAATTCAAATCCATACATATGTACAAGTATGTATGTACATAATTGTATATAATATACAAATTTTTGTAGATAATTATTGAATTTAAAAGAAAACTTTTATTATTTATTAAGTCATATTTATTTATTTTACTTGTTACATTTACTTGTTACATTTATTTCGCTTGTATCAAATTAAAGAGCAAATAGTATTTAAATTATTTTATTTTCTAAATTATGCAAAATAATTAAAACAACAACAAAATATGCCGTCAAATCTGCATTTCATTTCTAATCTGTCGTTAATAGATGATTTTATTCGATTCGTTTCGATTAAAGTGATAAGCGAAAAAATATGTCGCGCGATACACGTTCAAAACAAAATCGACACAAGTTACAGCATCTTACTATAGAAGAATTTTGAAAAGAGATAGAAATATAAACATTTTCGTACAGCTGTTATGTTTTGCTTATCGAATAGGCAAAGTAAAATCAGTTGACGAACGAAGTGGTCGTGATCAAACGTAGAAGACAAGAACAAAAAAAGTTTCGAGGTTAACAGTCACGAGGTTAACAAAGAATCAAAAAAACTAAAATGTCGAATCTAAAAATTGTTCTTTTAATTAGTATGTTATTTATCTTACGATCTTAGGATATATATCATACGTTTAAAAATTGATTTTAATAAAATCCAAAATAAAATATTTTATCGCGTACAAAAAAAAATTTAAAGATTTAAAATTAAAGATAATTCCACATACGTACACATACACGTCTTATGTACACGAATCTTCGATTATTAGTAACTTTGTATAATATATATTGATTAGAGATTATGTAATATATTGATATACGAATTGTATACATAATTCTTAAAAGTATTCTAATAATTTTATTTTAATTATTTATATAGTTGGGCGAATTGACGATAAAGAACGATTAAACAATCAAATTAATGAATTAGACAAGAGCATTAAAAATATAGGAGGAGAACTGTGTTTTGTCACATTTTCAAGCTTATTAAAACAGGAAAAAAGAATAAAGGTAACTTCTGTTAATGATAGTTCTTTAAATACTTTCCTTGCATGCAAACGTATGTTTAAATACATACACACACATATATATATATAAATTTATATATTATATAATTTATGTTTCTCATTTAGAAACGATTAATTTTTTTAAGTAATAAGAAAGACTGTAACGTTATTGTCTTAATTAATGGTACGGTTTCTTTTTCTTTTTTGTGTGATATTGCATATGAGATAATTAAAGACGTCATCAATAACAATATCTCTGACGATCTAAACTCATCGTTATCAAAACTAACAGAGGAATTAAAGCATTCATATAATCGGTAAAATTTTGTTTCCATTTATCCTGTGATTTTCGAGATTACTGTTGTTATAGTATGTACGTGTTCTCAGACCCATATGTGGAATACGAAACAAGAAACTTATCATTAATATGTGCGACCCTTTATACGAAAATAGAATGATGAGTTTGATGACAAGTATTACCTTGATACTAGAAATAATACACTTAATGAATGTGCAAGATGAAAAAATTTATAGTGTCAAGAATGATGATACTTTTGATAAAGCGTTTAATACTGACAATAACTATGATAATTTTGATAAAATGTCTTTACATTCTACCTCCGAGAATGAAACGGTAAAATATATCTTTCACGCTTAAGGAAAATAAGGTAAAGTTCCAAGCTGCATATGTACGAATAATAATTGACTCTCTGTACAGAAAAATATATCAATAGAAAGTCTATCCAAGAGAATTTATAACAAACAAAAGCAAACTATTATGATGTCAGTAAAAAATGCATTACATACAATGAAGAACGTATTAGACGGATTAGATTGCAAGAATAAAAAGGATACAGAAATCGTGGAGACGAATAATGCTTATGGTAGGATACTGGGTGATAATATAAAATCCTCTGCAAACGTGCCATTTTATAATATTTCGACAAAACATGGATACGCGGTGTTGGTTAGCGACGGGAAGAGTAAAAGAAGAGTGCTGAAAGCACATCTCACGGTAAAAATTATCGAATTCTGATTAATAAGTAATGACTCGATCAATTTCAGTAGTCAAAATATTATTGTTATGTTTTCTACATTGTATAAGGCATAAAAGGAATATTGGAAATCATTGCCAATGAATTATGCAGTACACAATTTTGCAGGAAACAATTCTGTTGATTGAATTATGTCCATTTCTATCAATGTAGATTAAATTTAATTTCAATTCAATTTATTCTCTCCCTCTTTCTCTATTTTTTAGAAAAAAGAAGAAAAACATAAAAAAAATAAACAGTTAATTAAACCGAAATTAAAATTGAACTATATTAGTAGAAACGAGCATTCGAGGCGAAAATTAAATTAAGCAGAATTCAATCGTTAAAACTAGATTTTAATAAAACATCACTTCTTTTCCAGTTCGCAGAGATTTCGGTTGTACCTGGTACTTGCGTGCGAGTAAGAAGTGGAGATCCCATACCTAATGGTAAAAATAATCACAAATTACACTGCAAATTATACTGATTTACTTATGATGAAGGATTAATTATTGTTTTTATCCGCGATCGCAGGAGCAACGGCGGTTGTAACGCTAGCGAATACAAAGGTATTGAAAGAATGTAGCGACAATGATGACGATTATTTTAATATCAACGACAAAGAATACGAAATTGAAGTTTTAGTAGCCCCGAAAAAGGACGAGAATATTAGGTATACAAAGGCAGTCCATTATTGTTTTCTATGCTTTTCAGAGCACGCTTTGTTCTATTAACATAAAACAATTTATTTATTTTCGAAGAAACGCTGGCTACGAGATGAAGTCTGGCCAGATCGTTTTACAGATATTCAATCGTATTGAATCGGTGGAATTGGGCATTTTGAGATTATGTGGTCTCGATTCAGTTCCAGTCATAAAACTTCCATCTGTAGGTCTGTTGTCCATTGGAGATAAATTGGAAGAGCCTGGGTACACTTCAACTTTAAAACGTATCTACGACTGTAATAGTATAACTCTAATCTCGTTATTGAAAGAAAACGGTTACAATCCCGTAGACTTAGGAATTTCAGCTTATCAGTGAGTGTAACAAAAATTTATTGCGATTTCTCATCTGTAACATCTGTAAGATGCATATCTGATACGATATTTGATTGACGAATAATTAACATGTCATAGCTCTTAATTAATTTAACGATCACATTCTCGTAGGTTAAAAGCCATTATCAAAAATATTAAATACGCTTTGGACAAAGTAAACCTACTCGTGATAATGGGACATGCAAACGACAATGATTTATTAAAGCCTATCTTAAGAGAATATTTTAACGCTGTTATACATTTCGGTATATCGTTTCTTTTTATTTTAATTTGCTATATGCTATACGCCCGGTGTGACACGTCTTTTTGTTAGAGCACCGGTCTTCTTGCCTTAGGTCGCGTGGAGATGAAACCAGGAAAATCAACAACATTCGCAACGTGCACCTTCAAAGACAAAACAAAGTTTTTCCTATGTATGTCGACGAACCCAGCAACAATTCCCATTGTCGCGCGTATATTACTTCTGCCATTTCTGGACAAGATGCACTTAAATATCATGGCTTATGAACCCAAACCTAACATACAGACTTGCGTAAGAGAACGTCTCTTGCACTCCGCATACGAGAAAAAACATACTCATTGATACGTCACATTACTGTTGTTACAGATAATGACAACACATGAGCTGCATCATCGTCCGAAATTTTCATGGACAATCTTACACTGGTCGGAGAAGGAAACGTTTCCAAGGGCTTGTTTTTCAAAAAAACAACATCAAAACATAATGCAATATCAAAAAGCTAATGCGCTTCTAATGTTACCGCAGCGCACGCCGTATGAGTCGAAAATAGACGCGGCATTCGTATCAGCGATGTTCCTCGGCTGAAAAGTCTCCAAGATTATTCCTAATCAACAAGCAGGACAAATATTTGGATTGTTGTTCAACTATGTTATTAAATTATAATTATTAGGAATGCACTGGATCATAAAATTACCAGATACCAAACATTAGATATCCGGGAATGCAAATTTTTGAATCGGATATCCAATATTTTCCGGATATCCGATCGGATTCCGGGACAATGGCTACGGTTACACCGTGCATTTAGGCCGCGGCCTATACGATAGATGTCTTTGTTTATTCTGTATATTAAACAAAGACATCTATCGTATAGGCCGCGGCCTAAATGCACGGTGTAACCGTAGCCACCGTCTTCTAAAAAAAACTGACTATCCAGTCGGATAGTAAAAAAGTGCTGAATAATACCGGATACCGGATACTTTTCCTAACAATTATAATTATAATGATATAATTAAGCTGGGCATGCATTTGAAATACTTTTATTTGAAAAACAGTTTGTAATACAATTATATTTTATATTTTGTATTTTACTGAAATCAATTCATGAAAATATTTTATATTTTGTATTCATGAGAACATATAAAAATATTTTGTATTTTATACTTCAGTAATAATAACAAAAGATTAAAATTATTTTCTTTCTATATTTTAAATACTAAGAAGAAATTGACAATCAATCTTATTATTAAAATTACAAAATATAATTCAATCTTTCGATTTTAAATACAAAATACGAAATATACTTGTATTGCAAATATATGTTTTAAATAAAAGTATTTGAAACGCAGCCCTAGATATAGTACAATCATAACTCTAAATATCATTGAATTTATTTGATATATAAATTATTACAATTATATTAAAAATCAACTACCTCTCAAGGCGCCAGTTTGGTTGTGTGACATCCTAAGAAAGAAATAATATACAGAAATAAATTGCTACGCGTATCTACACAATTTTATTTTTTGGTTTTCCCTTAAAAACATAATAATTCATAATCCTGAAATACATAAAATATACGGCAAATTGAGAAATTTGTCCGATATGTTATGTAGAAGCGTAAAATAATTCCTGAAATAATAGTAGGTACATTTCTTAGTTGTCAAAAACCGCTGCGGTAGCGCTGCGGCAAATCACAATCTTATATTAGAAATATTTTGAAAGAAGAAAAAATATAAACACACGGCTTTTAAAGTTTAATAACTTTATCGAATAGACAAGTAAAGTCAGCTAGCGAACGAGATGATCGAGATCAAATGTAGAAGACGAGAACAATGATAGCCATTTTTTTGGTCAAAAAAGCAAGAGACAAACAGCAAGAAACAGGAAACAAAGAGCACATTGTAGAATGGCTGTGACAGTTTCGCAGTCACAAGATTTACAAGGAAGTACAATAATTGAAAGGGACTAAAATGGCTCTGAACATCATCATCTTAATAAGTATGTATATTTATCTTACAAAATATATATATATATCAAATATTTAAAAACAGATCTTAATAAAATCATCCAAAACAAAATATTTCATCGCACATATATATTATAAAGATTTTAAAAAATTCCACATATATATACACACACGTCTTTAGACGTGTATCTTTGATTATTAGTAATTTTGAGTAATATTGATTCGAATCGTATACTTCTTAAAAATATCTTAATAATTCTAATTACTTATATGGTACGGCAAGACAGCAATATTGAATCATCAATTGTCGATCAAGCTCATTTACTAAAACGCAGTGTAAGCTTTGTAGGAGAATTGGCTTCCATCGAATTTTTGAAGTGTGATAAAAAGGAAGGAAAGGTAACTTCTGCAAATATAAGTTTTTAAAAATATCTTTTCTCATACGCACTTACGCACCTATCGTATAAGCGTTATTTACACATGCATGTATATAAATTTATTTAATTATGTTACATATAGGAAAAATTAATTTCATTGACCGATCAGAATAAAAGTAATATCATTATCTTAATTAGCGAAATTTCTGTTGTGAAACAGAACGATGTTGCATATGAGGCGATTGAAGAAATCATTGATAAAAATATTTCTGAGGATCTAACCATATTAATATCAAAACTAAGAGAGAAGCTAACGTATTCATTTAATCGGTAAAATTTTATTTTCATTTATCCTGCAGTTTTTTGAGATTACTGCTTTTACAATATGACTGTGTGTTCTCAGACTTATATGTGGAATACGAAAGGAGAAACTTATTATTAGTATATGGGACTCCATTGCAAACGCGATGATAAATCTTGAGAGACTGGAATCCTATGCATCCTTGATACTGCCAATAATGCGCTTGATGCATATTGCACAAGATAAAAAAATTTGTAATGCCAAAAATCATGGTAATTCTGACGAGGCGTTTTGTAATAATAGTAATAACGATATTTCTGCTGATAAGTCGTTATCTTTGCAATGCGTCCCTAGAGAAAAAAATGATAAAATACCTTCCCCAAAAAAAAAAACGGTAAAATATCTTCCACGTTCGGAACAACAAGGCGAATTTCCGCAAAACGTACACGCGAATGATCATATCGCAATTGAATCCCAACAGAAAAATATGTTAAAAGCGAAGAGTATTTATAAGAAACAAAGGAACCAACTTATGTTGCCAGTAAAAGAAGCATTATATATGATACGTCTTATAGTAAACAAATTCTATCTCGCGAAGAAAGAAAACGTGCAGATAAAAGATGCATACGGCAGGATATTGGCAAATAAAATATATTCCTCTATAAATGTGCCACTTTGTAACATTTCTGCTAAACGTGGATACGCGATATTAGCCAGCGACGGGAAGGGTATAAGAAGAGTATTAAAAACACATCCCACGGTAAGGCTGACCAAACTCTGATTAACAAATGGTGACTCACATTTCGATCGTTAATATTTGAATTAAATTATTAATTTTTCTATGTTGTCTGAAACGTAAAAAGAAATATTAGGGATCATGAGAGGCTAAGTGTACAATTAGAAATTTTGCAGAAAGCAATTCTGCCGATTGAATGTCATTAATTATAAGTTAGTCAGAAAATTCAATCGTTCGTCAAGCTAAATCTTTGTAAGACCGTTTCTTTTCCAGTTTGCAGAGATTTCGATCATACCTGGCACCTGCGTGCGAGTGAGAAGTGGAGAACCCATACCTAATGGTAAAAACAATACAACTGCAAATTACTGTTCTAATGGTGAAGAATTAATTTGTGCTTTTATCCGCGATTGCAGGAGCAACGGCAGTTGTAACACTAGAGAATACAAAGATATTGGAAGAATACAGCCATAATGACGACGATTATTTTAATACCGACGACAAGGAATATCAAATTGAAGTTTTAGTAGCTCCGAAAAAAAACGAGAATATTAGGTATACAAAGGCAGTCCGTTTATTGTTTTATATGCTTCTCAAAGTACGTTTTGTTCCATTATCACGAAATAATTCATTTTTTTTTTTCGAAGAAACACTGGCTGTGAGATGCAGGGCACCCAACGCATTTGCGATAAATTCACTCGTATCGGATCAGCGGAATTGGGCATTTTAACATTATGTGGCATAAATTCAATTCCAGTCATTCAAATTCCATCTGTAGGTCTGCTATCTATCGGCGAATTAGAAGAGCCTGGAAACACTTTAATTCGAGGACGCATCTACGACTGCAACAGGATAATTGTGTCCTCGATATTGAAGAAGAATAATTATGATCCGGTGGACTTAGGAATTTCTGCTCACAAGTAAGTGTAATCGAAATTTATTATGATTCTTCTAGCCACTGTAAGCACGATTTGGTTTATGAATAATTAACGTGGTTGCAGCTCTTAATTAATTTAATGTTCACGTTCTCCTAGATTGGATGTTATGGTCAATAAAATCAAGGATGCTTTAGACAAAGTGGATATACTCATAATAATGGGCCGTACAAACGACAAAGATCTATTGAAGCCAATCTTAAAGACATATTTTAACGCAATGATACATTTCGGTATTTTTCCTTCTCATATTAATCATTGATGTAATAGCCTATGATGACATTTTTTTGCTCAAGGATTCTTTTTTTTACCTTAGGGCGCGTGGAGATGAAACCAGGAAAATCGACAATGTTCGCAACATGCATGTTCAAACACAAAATGAAGTTTTTCCTATGCATGTCGGCAAATCCCGCAACCGTTCCCATTGTCACGCATGTATTGCTTCTGCCATTTCTGAACGAAATGTATTGCAGTTACTTGACGAAGCCCATTAATATACAGGCTTGCGTAAGACTTATCTTCTTGCATCCCATATATGGGAAGAGACATATTTATTGATTCTTGCTGTTGTAACTTTATAGATAAATACAAAGCACGAGCTGCATTCGCGTCCGAAATTTTCCTGGACGACATTATGCTGGACGGAGATGGAAATATTTCCAAGAGCTTACTGTTTGCAAAATCAATATCAGAATGTAATGAACTATCAAATGGCTAATGCGCTTCTAATGTTACCGCCGTGTTCGCCAAATCAGCCGATATTAGATGCAGCATTCGTACCAACGATGTTTCTCGGCTGAAAAATCTCTAAGATATTCCTAATCGACTAGTAGGACAACGTTCGCATACATTTGCGTTATTTATTTATATATTATTTAATTGTAATTATGACTAAATTATGTTACATTTAAACTACATTTCAAACAAGATCTAAGTGAAGTAATTACACTGTATAAAAAGAACAAGCGTAAGCAAGGTATACGATTGGCAAGAAGAAATTGAAGATCATTTCATCGGTAATCATGTTTTTTTATATACTGATAAATACAAAGAAAATTTTTTCTTACAAAAAATATCGAGATATCGAGTGCTTGTTTCGGCTTTTTTCTATCTCTATCATTCCACAATTTAATTGTATCAATCTCGCAAACTATAGTTCTATTAAAAACCTATTTAAATCACTTATTTTGAATTTGAAATGATTTCCTTTTCCAAATTGAGGAATGCAATTGATTTTGTTCGTTATTATTTTCATTATGTAATTTGCAAAAAATCATTGTGAAATAATTTATACGAACTAATTCTTTAGAATTATATACATATATTATGTATAATATATAATATTCTTTTCTATTATTACTTATATATTGTAATAGTAACATATTATATATATATATGTATATTATATGATTATATGTACTGTATATATATGAACATACGTACATTGTCTCGATATTTTTTTATTAAGAAAAAAATGAATTTATAAGAAAGCTCATATTTTCCATCAATTTTGAATGTATATATTCTCTTATCACATAAGTTAATTTTATATTATACGACATTATATTATAGCAGTAATATTAATATAATTTTCTTAATGCCAATATAATAACATTTTTTATGATTCAGAAATAATTTGATGTAAAACATACTGTAAATAATGTAAATATATAGATATTAAATATGTACTAAATTAACTTCAATAAATAAATTTTATTAGCAAAATACGACAAAAAAACAGAGTTAAATATCTCCATTCGGTTTGATTTATTTTTTTTCAAGAAGACAAGTGTTATTTGATTCATATTTATATATGATAGAAATATATATGATAACTCTACATTTAAAATTAGTTATCACATAAAAAGATATAAGCTTTATTCATTGCAATCAGGCTAGAGAACACGGTTTGTCGAACAATATACATTGCAATTCTAATCTAAATGTAAATGATTATCATAAAAATAGTAATATTACGAATACATAAAAATAAATCTCGTTAGTTATACACGATCGAATTAAATTTTGAAGTCTGAAAAGGTGCTTACCTAAATATTTTATGAAATTAGCGAATTACAGATTTATACTTGAATAATATTATCTACTTAAAGCCAAAAAAGTATCAGTATTCCATTTTGCTCTCATATTTCATAGTAAACATTTTGTGTATAGATTTTTATGAACATTTCTATATATATAAAAATTCTGAAATGTACGTTCATAATAAAACTGATGAAATCATGATTCAATATTTCTGCATATATTGAATACTTGTAGAAAGAAGAGAAAGAAGAGAGCTTAGAAAATAAATCCGAAATATAAAAAAATTCATATCTTTTTTTTTGTATAAAATTTTAATTTTTATGTACGCTTTTATAACTTTATCCTCTTTAATGATTTACTAAAAAAATTATTTGTATCGATTGTAATTACTTCCTATATACTTGATGGACTTAATATGTACAACAAAATTGCACACATATAATTATCTAATACAAATTCTAAATATTTTTCACAGCCAAATTGTGAAAATATAATCTCCAAGATGATGATAATATATTGTATCTCGCATACACTACATATATATATATATATATATACA
>NW_017257979.1:1420668-1562793 GCF_001594055.1 Mycetomoellerius zeteki
GCCTCATCTGACCACATTATTTTAGATGGAAATAAAATATCATTGTGGCATGTCTGAAGGTACCAGTTACAAAAGTTCAATCTGTTCCAATGATCTTGAGGTAATAAATTTTGCACTTTTTGAATGTGGTAGGGATAGCGATTATCTCCTTTTACAGTTCGCCAAATTGTTTGTGGTGACACTCCCAATACAGCCGACGCATTCCGAACGCTGGTCTCAGGATGATTGTCAAAATGTTGTAAAATACGATTCCCTGCCTGCAAATCTCTTCGTAACGCTGCTTGAAATCGGTTGTTTTCTTGTCGAATTGAAAATGTTCCAGTCTCTCGCAATCTATTAAATGTCAACATAAACACTCTTCGGTTTGGCACTCTTCTGTTTGGAAATCGTCGTGCATATTCTCGCACCGCCTTTAAAGCATTACCGTTGCAGAAACCGTATACAAAAACCATATCAGCATATTCACTATTAGAATACGTACGCGGCATATTGCAAAAGACAAAATTCATCTACTGTTAAAGGCTTTCAAAGAGCGACTGACAAATTCATAACAGAAAGTGGAAAATGTAATCAAATATGTCGGTGCTAGATATGGCAAGAAATGTAAACATTTTTTTTCGATTTCTCTGAAACGGAGCAAAAACGAGCATATGTCTATAGGACTTTTTTTCTTAGTTTTTTACTCCTCTACACGCTCCCGAAGTTTTGCGATTTAATTTGGAAACACCCTGTATAGTCATATTATTAATATACCTACTTTAAAAAAATAGGAATTATACACATAAAAAAGATTGTCAGTACACTTAACTCGACAATGTCATACTTATATACAATATCTATATACATGAATACAAATTCATATATGTACTTTTATGTACTGTAATGCATTTTCTTACAATACACTGATTTTCGTTATTGTTATATAGTTTTCTGTTCAATATCTGTTAATGATGCATTCGAATGAATACTATTCTCTCGTATGGTTCCATAAATCTTGTCGCTGACACTGCATGTACTTTCATTTAAAGAATCTTGACTGGAAGAGCAGATATCTCCAGTTTCTGACTCTATCAAACTGTTGTCTTTTGATATTTGACTAAAACCTGTATTTGTCTCAAAGGTTGTTGTATCTTTAGAACATTCATTTCTACTCTCTTGACTGCACAGCGAATCGTCCAAGTTCATATCCTTTGAAAGTTGGCTCTCAGATTTGTCTAACAAATCGGTATCAACCAGTTTTGAACTAGACAGAGATTTATTCTCAGGTCCTTCACTTTTACTTATATCTTTTGAGTCGTCTAATTTTTTGACTAGATCTTCCCAGGGATCTTCCAAAAAGGAATTCATATCTACATACGCCGATATATTCACCTGCCTGTACGCTCCTTTGTAGCCCTAAAGAAAAACGTAACAAAGTAAAGTAACTTGTAATTTTTAATACCAATCATTAAATCCTCCTGCAACGTAGAAGAGTCTCTATCTTTCAACGCATCTCTCTATCAAGCCCTTTACCTTTCTTTTCTGCCCTTGAAACTGTTTAGGAGAATGCTTGTAGGCAGAGTTCCTATTGTTCGGTCTTGGCGTGGCGTAATAATTACCCCTATAATTGTTATACCATCCACTGCCTGGACTGCCGCGTCCACCGGAAGGGCTATACCGATTAGCAGTGTTATACTTGTCGTGTCGCATCAGCGGTGTGCTGACGTTCAGAGGGATAAAATCGTCATCGTGGGGCTGCGAACCTGTATTGCTTCCGGGGAAACGATGGTAGCTGTTACCCTCCGCAGGCTGATAACCTCTACCGCACGCGTTCTCGTGCGACTTCCAATTGTACGGCGTGTGCCTTGCACCGTACGGACGGCCACCATGCGCAGCATTGTTCAACGGCGATCTCTTCATTTTTCGAGAAAAACAAGCGCGAATTAACCTCACGATACTGCGTGATATACCTACGTTCACGATAAATTCACGGCTTCACCACACAATGGACCAATACAACAACATACATATACAGTCAAAAGTCAAGCTCCTTTTTTTGCGTATCAACGCATCAGCGCATGCGCAACGTTGTGACAATGAGCGAGTTCAACCCGGCAAATGCTTGCTGAGAAAATGAGCATGATTGGTTCTTACCTGCGGATCCAACCGAGCAATCATGTTTAATTGCTCGGCGAGCAGCTAGCTTTGACTGTGTTCCAAAATTCACTGGCAGTACTGGAAATGTATAGTATACGTGACGTAAATTGTAGATTTTCAGCGCTGACAGTGAATTTTGGAACACACCCTGTGTAGGAGCCATAAAGCCCGTATCAGACTACCGACTCTGCAAGCCGACCCGACTGCCAACTCTGGCTGTTGGCCAATAATGGACCAATCACATTGAATCAGTCTTATTGTGATTGGTCCATTATTGATCGGCAGTCGGAGTTGGTAGTCGGGTCGGCCTGCAAAGTCGGTAGTCTGATACAGGCTTAAAGCCCAGTGTCTACGATGCTAGAAATTGGTCCGAGATCTCGCAGAGAGAAAGGGTGAAATCACACGGTGTGGAAAAAGACTGCGGAATAGAGAATGCGTCATTGAAGCAACCAATCAGCGCTATTCAAATTTAGTCACATGATCAATGCGATTGGTCAATTCTTTCTTCATCCGAGATCTCGGACGGATTTCTAGCATCGTGGACACTGGGCTTAAGACATTTCGACAAGTAGCGCCATGAAAATAAAAACCACGTGGAACCGGAAACGAGGAAAGCCGGCGGGATCCGAGAACGAGGCGTATCGCACGGTTGGCAGCACTGTTTCGCACAACGAACGCTGACGAACGCTCACGTTAGAGCATCGGCGTCATTCGGCGTTGTCACTCGGGTGCGTTGTATCGTTCGGTCAATTTTTTTTTTAACGTGTGAGTCACGGTCTATCGTGTTACAGATTCAGTGATCAAGGCTCGTGTGATAACGCTCGCGTGTACGAGATTCGCTCGTACGTCGGTTTAACCGTCGATTTCAGTTTCTTCGTTTCTGCATTTCCCTCCCCGGTTTATCGATGGACACGTCTGTCGGTTATCACGCTACTACGGAGACGTCGGCGGCTGGAACGGTAATATCTCATTCTCTACATTCCGTCTCTCCTTTACACTTCCCCATCTCTCCCGCTTTCTGCAGTGCGATCGACATTATCGCGTCTCTCTCTCATATCCTTGGCCTTATGACTGCTCATGGGATCAATAAATTGAACGATCGGCGTCACGGGCGACGCGAGCGATCGAGAATCGTTCTTAGAAGACGATTGGCTGTACTTTTCTTGAAGTGGACTCGACTTCGACCGCCATTTCGCCCATCTGCCTCTCCTTCCGTTTCCTCACCGCGTTGTGATACGCGATCGTCTTTTTTGTCTTCTGTTTACTCCCGATATCGGCGAAGCATCATAGCTATGCGCAAGTAGCTGTGAAAAAAAAAGAAAGAAATTAACGATTCGGAGTCTCGAGGTGGGAGAGGCAGAAGGAAAAAGCCGGCCGCGTCTTTTAGGCGGGATCTTCCGCCTAAAAGACGCGCCTTGTGTCCAATGATACGCATCCTTCTACTTTCTGCGATGAATATGAAACTGATATACATACAATTGGAAAGAGAAAGGATGAAAAGTATGTGAAAGATTCAACTAAAATAAATGAGAATCAAGAATCCTCAAAGGTCTTTGGTCCTTAACGATCATTGATGGACGATGATTGATCTTCTGTAGGTAAAAGTAATCGCCGGATTATCATAAGGCGCGTTTAGGAGGTCAATTGTATATCTTGAAACGAGATGAAAATTATCTCGAAAAGTTAAAATTCTGGTATTGACCAGTGAAATTATAATATTCTAGTAATTTGCTCATTTTTGTAATTTTCATTTTGTTCCAAGATACACAGATGCTTTCCATTTGGTGACACACAAGTCCACACAAGTGTCGTTCTTGGTTACTCTCTGAATGGTAAAAAGGATAGAATGATGCTTGTATCGACTTGTGTCATTAACAAGGGAAGTTTCACTGTCCGGAACCGATTTAATTCTCCATGAGAGACATGTATTTTTTTATACGTGCCCTAACTCATGTTTAAGAGGTGAAACACCCCTTTGAAAAATAAACGATATTTTTCTTTCGAGACAAATATTGTCCGAAGTGTATAAAAGATAGAAAAAAAAATTTTTTTTTTAAATTTTTTTTTGTTAATAAACACAAGAAAATTAAAAAATTTTTTTCTTCACAACATTGAAACTCTTGAAATCGTACAACTTTTGTTTAAAATTTTTTCTATTTTTTATACTTCCGACAATATTCGCCTCAAAAGAAAAATACCGTTTTTTTTTTCCAAAGGGGGGGGTGTTTCACCCCTTAAACATGAGTTAGGGCACGTATAAAAAAATACGTGTCTCTTAGATTTTCGTATTTAACAACATATTTCATGGAGAATCAAATCGGTTCCGGACAGTTGTGAAACTTCCCTTGTAAGACTCATTTCCACGACTCATGGTTGATTCTTAATCGAAGTTCAATCTATTCTTCATCTCTTTTCAATTCCATTCCTCATCTCTTTTCAATTGTTGAGGCAAATAGAGAGAGTAAGAATACATAGTTGATAATTGTGGAGCTGGATCTAAATTAAAAGCACAATTGATACCCAAATTCCTATTTGCCTAATATTTTTAACCAAATTAATTATTAAAAAAAAAAAATTTCAGAATCTTATCTTTTATACAAGAAATATAATATTAATCTAAAAAGTAGAAATGGTTAATAATGACTGCTCGGTACTTCCAGGATTAATTTTGATGCCAACAAGTTTATCCTCCAGATCAAATTGTTAGAATAAAACCTTTCATGTTTCTTGCAATTTGCTTCCTTCAGTCCAGTTTTTTGTATGTCGATTTTTTTTGCATCTGCACTATATATCCTGCATTTAAGATGAATAAAGTAAAGATATATAATTAGACGTTAAAGAGAGAAGAAAAAGAGAAAAGATGGATAATATAAAAAGCGCTTTGTACTTTTATGTACTTTTTTGTACTTTTCTCCTTTTCTCTTTCTTTCTTCAACATCTAATTATATATATTTATTTTAAATACAAAAAATATCATGTAAAGTTATAAAAAACAAACCTTTTATATTTTATAGCTGTCTGTTCTTTGTGTATAAATTTAATATAACGCTCTGGAAATATTTTTGTAATCCCAACGGTTGCATTAATATTGACAATATAGCTATTATTACTGTTGTACAAAATGAAGCAATAACGGAATTATTGTATATGATTATAAAAAACGCTCACATAAAAATAATAGATAAATTATTACTCTGAAATTTTTTTCATTGCTTGTGGGACATGCCTGAATTATGCCATAATTGTTCGAAAGAATTATTAACATAAACGAATTATTAACATCATATATCAGAATTTTTTAATCTAAAATAAGTTATAAAAAATAATATATCCATTAACCAATTCGGACATTTGTTTCAGATGGTGTCATCTAACCAGCCGGTAAGAACATATAAACAATTATATATATTTTTTTTTTTAATCAATGAGCAACTCTGACAAAAGATGTTGAATAAATATCTTATTGAAAAACAAAAATTAGAATTTAAAATCCTTATTTATTTTACTACATGATAGTTTAACTGATCATAATAATATGCTCAGAATATTTTACATTATTGTAATTTCATATATATTCTGTAAAATTGTGTTTCAACACAGCTGAGCAATAGCAAGTCTCGAACAGACACCATATTTTCTACGAAGGATTTATGGTCGATTTCTGAGATACAAATCTTGTATTAAATTATAATAATCTTGTAGTCTTGTTCTATAACAATGCATTAACTCTTATGATTTTCTCGGCGACCAATACTCGACGCAATAATAATGCGTGTTGCGTGTGATTTCATATTTCACAGAGGAAAACAAAAATATTTGTTGGCCGGCTGCCGGAAAATTGTCGCAACGATGAGTTGCGGCAATTGTTCTTGCGCTTCGGTGAGGTGACCGAATGCGACGTGATGAATCGATATGGCTTCGTCCACATGGCACGAGAGGAGGATGCAGCTGCGGCGATCAAGGCACTCCACAATTCCAACTTCAAGGGGGCAACAATCAACGTGGAACAATCAACTGGAAAGTCACGCGGAGGCGGAGGAGGACGCCGAGATGACAGAAGAGGTGGACCAATGAGAGGTGGTAGGGGGGGACGAGACGGTGGTAGAGACGCTCGTCCTGGACCATACAATGATAGAAGAGGTTGGTATTGTTTGCACCTCAGTTTGCATCATAAATTCCGACAAGACTATTTTCTCATTTAATTTTCTTCAAATATCTCCATCGTCTCTGTACATGCATTTGCGCCACACTCTCAATGTAATCGTAATACTCAATATTATTGTCGTAATACTTTTCATTGATGTTTTGCTTTTTTTCGTTGTCCCGCACTAACGAGTGTAAAACAGGAGATTCGTCTCACTTAAGCCTCCGGAGCTAAGTCAAATCTGTAACACAATTACTAGATGTTTCTCATTTAGTAATACAAGTGTCATTCTATCGTTGAATGAATTCTATCTTACTCATTGAATGAACAGAAAAGGTAGAATAATGTTTGTATCTACTTGTGTCATTAAATAGAAAGCACAAAGTTGTAAGATTTATTTATGTTAAAAGGCACTAATTAATTTCAAGAAATCAAAGTGGTATAAGAAAAGAACGAATACTGAATATATTTTAATAAGAATAATTGAGTGAGTCTAATAGACCCATCATTAGCTCCGGAGGATAAAACCATTTAGCAAGGTTTTCTAGACTGCGTTCAGAAACTCCACTCAGGTGCACCCAGGGTTCTTGTTTAGTGAACAAGAATAAAATGATAATGCTCCGAATTTTTCCTAAGCGCATTCCTTCGCAACGATACGCCGTTTCGGTAATCATTTGAGAAAATAGTATGTTGGAATGAAAAATAGCATAAAACCTTGACATGTACACTAAAAACCAATTCCATATCTCGGCGTGCTTTGCAGTTCTTCATTGGTTACGATGGATCTGCTGCAGGTGGCGTCGCGACCGGGTACACCGATTACAATCGCGGAGCTGGTGACTTTAGCGGCCGTGGGGCGGACTTTGGTGCTGGCTACGGCGATCGCGGAGCTTACGGTCAGAACGTGGGTGGCGCGGCGATGGGTTACACTTCGACGGCGCCGGGGATGGGCGGTGGATACGGGCCAGCTGCCGGTGCTGTGGGAGGATACGGACCAACTGGCGCAGCGGACTATGGACGAACAGCTGATTATGGTCGCGCTGACTTCGGTGCTAGGACAGATTATGGTAATCATGAGGGTGGTGCTTGCAGCTTTAAAAGTATATGACTTTCAAGTAACTAAATATGTGACTGTATTTTGATACAGATGTGGAGTAATTGCGAGTAAACTAGAGTAAATCTTTGTTATGCGAGATGTTAAAATAGAAACGGTATAATCTTAACTTTGAAGATGAAAGATTGTTTTTGGTTTGTCTGAAATTGTCATTTAAATTTTGCATTGTAATCGTTTTGAATTAGATATAGATTGTTCAATTATATTTATATGCTCATTGATATTCTTTATCAGTCAGTATCTGTATTTCTCACTTGATACGTATATTTAGTCGTTTATTGACTTTATAGTTTACGATATGATTTCCGTGAGACGAAAGGAATGCACAAACTTTTCAAGTGAAAACAAACGGGAAATCAATGTAATCGAGAATCTTAATATTAATGTTGTATAGGAGTTGGTGGAGGCATGGCCGGAGATTTCAATCGTGGTGCACCTGGTCCAGTAGATTATGGTCGCACTGATAATTTTGGTGCCAGTCGCACAGTCGATTATACAGCGAGAAATGATTATGACCGAAGTGCGGCTGGACCAATGAGAAACGGTGGTGCTGTTGCTACTACTGGGTATGGAACTGGGTACACTGATGTGGGATATGATGAAAGCCACTGGTAACGTAGCTTCTATAATTCTCTTTTGCTCCTTTCTCTACAAGACCGTAACTTTCGATTCTATTGCGTTTCTAATTCGATGCTGAGTTGTCTCTCAAATCAAAGTAGATTCACAAACATAATAAATGCTATATGTTTTCTAAGAGCCAATCTTTTGTTTACATCATTACAAAACCTCGAATTGTAAATGCTTATTCTATTTTGATTTGAAAAGGTGTAACATTAGTCATCTCAATTGTAAAATTGGAAATTGGAAATTTTATATAATAGTAATTTTATTTTATTTATGAGAAATATTTTTCATAATATAAATTTTTTATATTATTAATTTTCTTAATAGAAATTCTTTACTTTAGATTTAATTAACTTTAGAACTAATTTAAGTACAGTAAAATGTAGATCATTTATTTCGATAATTTATGCTTCTTGTTAATAAATGCACAGTTTAAAAATTTATGATAGAATTACACATTAATCCATAATTAGGAAATTGGAAATTATAATATATTAGGAAAAATTAGAAGAAAATAGTTATGTAAAAATTTTATCCCTGGAGGCAAGAATTTTAATAATTATCTATATTATACTGTACGCTTTTATTTTCTTTTATTACAACAGCACAATACACACATGTGAGAAAATCTTTTTTTATTTACATCAAACATTATTTTTTACTTTTTATTATGTTTAAGGTTTGAATGTCAGCACTGAAAAGAACCAGTTTTTTTATTATTATTAATTATAATTGTGTATAAATTCTCGGATCGTGTACTTTTCAGTGTAGACAACCAAACTTTTCCTATTTTTAAGATAATTTTATTTTTTGTCTTATTATTAAATAATAATTAAATAATTATATTATAAAATAATTTAGATCTCTAAGATTTTGATCAAATTTAGTTATTATATTAAGTTTATTCGTACATTAGATTCACTAAAAATATGGGTACGAATACATTGATAATTGACAAAACAGTTCAATAAAATTTACAGAGCTCACAAATGAGCTTTGCAAATTTTTTTTTAAACTGTTATCGTTACATTTTATTTTTATTCCAACCTGAAAGACTTTCAAATGCATAAGATAAAGAATATTTTAAAGTGATTGAACGATATATATTATAAAATATTGCTGCTTCTGTAACAAAAGATAAATAATTATATATTAACATAATATATAAAACAAAAATATTAAATGTCACTCAGGATAGAATAAAAATAAGTTAATAGAATTAAATTATGTACGACAGGGATTATCCGGGTGGGCCAGGGAATATGATGGGTGGGCCTGGGTGGGTAAATCAGGGAGCTTCAATGGTCTATGGAGTGAGGGATGGTCCTCCTGGTAATGATATGCATCCATTTGACAGGCCAATGAGCACTGGACCTAGCTACAGCACAGGGGCACCTAGTTACAGCACTGGTCCAGGACCACAAGCTGATATGTTTAGTAGAAGACCTGGCAGTGCCGTGCCCAGTGGCGGATATCCACCAGTTGCTAGCGGGTGAGTTGCAAATCGTAACAAAAGGTCTTTCTAAAACAGGCCTATTCAACATCTAACTTGTGAGTTAAACGCTCTTATTTCTCCATTGTCTCGTTGAGCGAAACAGAAAAAACAAAATATATTATAGACCAGTGTAGTGATTAATGTCTGTTCTTTTTTTTTGTTTTCTTTCTGTTTCGCTCAACGAAACGGTGGAGAGGTGAAAACGTTAGCGGCTAAAGTTTTGGATAGACTTGCTCCTGAAGAAAGAAGAATATTTTTTTTTCTTTCCTTATAGATAACGGCATTTTATGTTGCAGCTATGCCGAGGGATATGACAGACCCGATGCATATGGTCCTCCACGTGGCGGCGGACGGTAAGTTACACTTTATTACACTTATATATAATATTTATCTGTCTCATTGACAAAGCTGCGGTTATGAAAAGTAACACACGTTTGAAAAGCGAAGAGAATCCATATGCGTACGCTTGTTGGCGTCTTCACTCTTCTTTGCGCTATATACGCCACCCTCGTTCTTGCCTCGATTATATGTAATACATACGCAATTTCTATATATGCGGATTCGATGCAGGTTGAATATTTCTGTAAAAGTATAAGGTGTGACACTTAGCGCGACACTCGACCATGTACGGAAGCGTTCACTTTCGCCGTGTACGGTGCCGTTTTGCGTATACGAAATCGTTGCTTTTATCGGTAAATTTACCGGAAGCCGACGTTTCTTATGAGTGTAAAAGAGAACAGAGGCTGAAAATCACGTGGCTGAAAGTCTCGCAGATCTAATAACCACACGCAATATAAAGACTGCATTTTACATATATATTTATAATTTTTATATATTACACAGAAATTTTCAAGTATTCGAACATATATTCTACAGTTAAGTTCATTTCAATTAGTTGCAATAAGTTATAAAACGTAGTTTTGGTATTTATATGATAAATCCAAAAGGAAAGAAAAATTATTTGAGAAAAATTTAAATTTTTGTAGATTAAATAACGCTTTTATCACGTGAAAAATTATGTAGGATTTGTTGCCATCACGACATCAATATATTTGTGATATATCACCTCTCTTCTTTTACGTACTCCGCAATGAAGGTTCTCGAGCACGTCCGTCCAAGATGCGCTATGCGATCAGCCTGCGGCAATTCCGTAATGGCGAGATGCGCTCGGAAAGGCGGAAACTTCTCCCGTAAACACGAGAAAAAAAACTATCTCCGGTTACGTGGCTGACTTCTGCAAGCAATTCCGCAGCGCAAAAGATGAGTTCCGCGTAAATTTCTGCGGTTCGTGGAGACACATCTCAAAGAAGACGGTCTTCAATCTTGCACATCTCCCGCACGTTCGTCACAAATACAAACTCACCGCCGCGAACACACTGTGCCTCTGCGCACCTAAAATTACAGTCTGCGAAATTACAAACGCACGTCTTTCGCATTTGCTGTCCCCTATTCTCTAAGAACTTTCTGAGACACTTTCCCAATTCCATGTCGGTGTTTCGAGAAACGAGAAAAAAAAAGATGCGTTGCGTTGTAGCCATTGCGCCCACGGCGAACATCCGACAAAAGGTTTTTCGACATCGTGAGACTTGAGACTCTTCTGTTCTTCACGGAGTTCGAGTCAATTTCCAAATGCACTTGCGGCGGTGCACGGAGAGATGATGCACAATTGCGGCGTGTTGACCAGCTTCTGACATGTATGACAGTTAACCAGAACTGAATGTGAACTTTGCCTTCATCAACGTTTTAAGCGTTACGAATTTATATTTACATCGTTCCATGTTCACACAAATTGGATTGCTCCTTAAAATTACATATAATATTACATATAATATTTTGCCATAATGTGCTGTAAAAATTTGTATTTATTATTTACAAGCGATGAAATTCCGATTTTATCACTAAAAAAAATTTAACGAAGCAATTTATGAATAAATTCAAAAAATACATAAGGTGACTAAATTCAATAACCGGATAATGGAACGATAAGAACACCCAGATCTGGTAGCTGTGCTTCACGATAAATCTGCGTTATATGCGCTCCGACGTGGAATCAAAAAAAAAAAAAAGAAAGAAAGAAACATCCACAAGGCTTCCTTAACACTATACGACTATACCATGCCGTTGGAATTACAATTTCGACCCCGTATCACCGAATGTGTCCCGTGATGATCGCGCACGCCAGTGTTACATCTTATACTTTCTTCTTGCTCCTTGCATATAGCAAGGCGATCACGTAATTAATTCTGCGATTTTTCATTTTTTGACCTTTTAGCTTCCCAGGTCCGGCAGACGCGATGCCACCGAGGTACTAAACGTGTACTAAACGCACTAGCGCATGCGAAAGGCGACCGAAAAAAATAAAAACCGTAAAAAAAAAAGATCACAGCCTTTTAGCAGCGATCACTCGCTTATCGGACTCGATTACCTAGGAATTGCCGTCTGCGTTCGTCGTTGAGTCCATGATAATTATAATGAAAACTATATAAAACTTACAATAGAACTTAACGTTTAGTTGTATCGTAAAATACGGTAAGAATAAGAAGGATATCAATAGAGAATATATGGACAATTTGAATTTAAGCTCAATTTTTTTCAAGTACATTATTAATGAGTTTATATATAAATTGATCAATTAATCGATTTATTATTGATAAACATGCTATGTTAGCCTATTGTATGTTTAAAGAAAATTTTCGACATTACATTATTCATGGAGTTTATGTTAGTAATTTTTTTCCTCGCTCCCTTTTTTATAAATAGAAAAATTCCGGTATTATCTAAGTGTGGGTTTAACATTTTGCTCGATTTAATGCTCTAACTGCCTACAATGTAGCGTACATATGATTTTGTTATATCCTATAGTGCATAGTATTAATTCTACAAAAGGTGACTTATGCTACAATAATAATGTTGTATAATCGTTTTTACACATAAGAACTTGAATAATATTTTCAAATGTTCATTCATAAAGCAGAGAATAGCAGTTATCACAATGTATCTTTATATAAAACCAATAAAGTGCAAATGTGAATGCCCTAAAAAGCAATCTTTATAAAAAAAACTTTCTAATGTGTAATATAATTCATCTTCTTGCAGTCTTTCTGTGCGTAGTAAAATTATATCACTAAATTTAATTATTTACCAATTATAACGTATGCCACTATATTAAATACAATTAGAACATTATTTCATTAAAGATCTATCATCTGTTTTCAATATCATTCATTTAAGGAAATGTCATTTTTACCTAAAGATATTTTTCACCTTTATTTTTCTCTGTCATCTATTTTTTTATATCGTTTTATATTACTTTTTATTATCAATGTCAAAGTATGCAATCTTTACGTGACGCTGATTCAGTTACTCCATAGAAGAGACCATCAACTTAGGCAGCGACATCGGGGTAGAATACTAGTTGTCCATCTAATACATCAACTTCTGTCATTCGTAGCAGCGAGCAGAGCAAGCTAATTATTAATAATCAGCGTGCGTGCAACTATGCTCTTTAATATTCTTAATTCGATGACGTTATGCATTGTAATCTTGAATTCTAGGACAGTCTAATTACAACATGTAATTATTATCTCTTTGTACAAAATAGTAATAATATTCGTACAGTGTACGAATGTTCATTTAATAGTCTCAAAGCGTGGAAACTTTTATGAGACGTCGAAAAATTGATGGAACATAAAAAATTCAATGACAATGCAGAACGCCAAGTCAATCTCCAGCTGGTGCAGTTTACTTAGTTAGGCCTGTACTGTGAAAAACGCCGGTTTGTGAATGACCGTGCGATGAAAGCGATTGTCGAACACGTTATCCTGATGGCGGCGGCTTGTCGACCTGCGATTATTGAAGAAACCGATTACGACGATTACTCGCTATGCGTGGCTACCCGTAGATGCGGCGATCGGCGAATAAAGCAACCTGCGATATGTGGATAATGCGCCACAAATTGCGTTTGCGCTCAAAGCTTGGCGTGCTTTGAATTTAACCAGGAAAAGGTATGTTTAACGCGTGCGAACCTTTATACTTTATCTATTGAGACAAACCCAGAGCGCCTATCTCTCAAGGGGGGGAAAGGAATCCTATCATCTATAATCACTATTTATATCAGTGTTTCTCACCTAAGTGCGAATGGAGAATGTCCGGTCGAACAAAACATAAAGCTGTTAAACGAAAGAAAATAAAAAAAAACGTCGATTATCGAAGCGCGTGTAAAGAAAGCGGCCGATTTTCTTCTCGATGATCTCTCGGCGTGTTGCGCATTGCGATAGAAAGCGCATTGATTCTAATTCCATCTCTGTCATTTGTACACTCGTAAAGCGACTCTTGTTAAGATGCAACTGTGAAACAACTATCATCCACTCAGATCTCTGTCAAAAACGAATCTACATTGTCTATTCGATTTTTTTTGCTCGAATGCTTATTCCTTTCTTTTCTTTTACCTAATTATTAGGGAATTAGTTAAAGAAACATTGTTTATCTCTTTTGTAGATCTAACGGTACACAACGTTTACACAAACGATATTTTTATATAATTTAATAAATTATAAAATTTTACATTATATGAGATTAATATTAGTTTCCATTAAATATCAAATTGTTCGGTACATTTAATATTAAATAATGTCAGATATATTCGGCAATCTCTACAACTCAAGAAATGAAAGATTATTGTAATCTAATCCTTTTAACAGGCTGGAAATAAATTGATATATTGCATCTCTCGATGTCGAAACCTCACGGGTCCCTTTAAATTAATGCGTTTGTATCGATGCTTTATGAGATGGAATTAGAGCGTAAGGCAAAAACGAATGCGATGCGTGAATTGAAAAGAATGCTGGTTTCTTGCTAACTTTTGCCGCCGCAATTTGCGAATTGTTTTAATATCGTTACCACCGCCGAATCTCGTTCTGCAGATTAAATTCTAAAATTTCACTCGTATCTCGCGATGAAACTAAGCGCCACGTTGTAAGACACGCCGTTATGACTTCGGAACAACTTGATGTTGATGGAAGAACGTCGTAGAAAATTTTTTCAAATTGTCGACCTGTACAGCGCTCCTATTAACTGTTCAATAGAAATGTTATCTCTTGTTATACTTCCCAAAAAAGTGCACTTATTTTATGAAATATTTATCATATAAAATATATGTGTACTCTTGATTTCACATCGCGTTCAGACTCAAGTTGATAGAATCCTGTAAAGTCAATTGAAAAGAGAGTGAAGTATTGTACAGCTACTTCACTAATTGTTAATAATTTGTCAGCATCGATTTTATCTGGCGTTCATACAAATATATGATAAGTTAGTTCCATTATTCGCCCACAATTGTGGGATATTTCATGTACGTTTCCATATAATAAGATAATTTTTTTAATAGATTACAAATGGGATGAAGACAAATGACTGATGGACATTGAGATGAACTCAATGGGAACTGCTAATAATCCTCAGAAGCATTCACTGTCAGTGAACTCGTTTGCTCGTCCAGGGGACGAGAATAGATGTGCAGAAGATGGATAATTATGCCTGGCTGCTTGTACAAGAAGTAAAAAAGCACAGGAATGAAGTATGGAATTACTATCAATTATATACAGTTTCTTTATGCAATATACAAATATGCTTTGTTAGTTAACTTATAATACGATAATAATTCATTTTTTAAAGATAATAAAATTTTTTAGCAATATTTAAGTTTTTTATCTTTAATCCTGTCCTTAACCTTGCCAAATGTAATAAAAAAATATTTACTTAACTATTTATCAATTAGTCTTATAATTAGTAGTTTTATTATTATATGTCTATCAAAAAATGTATACATGACAAAGGAAGATAGAAAATAGAGTATGAATATTTTAATATGATTTTTATTAAAATGGAAAAATATAAATATATGCATTACATATGAAACTAGAATATATTTTGTCTCGTATTTTTTCTTATTCAGACTTTAAAGCAAACATCATTAAGCATACATAATATACAAAATTTATTTTTTCTATCCCATCACCTCTGTAAAGCTAGTGCCTGATTATATGTGATTAAGAATTGTGTCTGGCATTAGTTTTAGGAATAAACTGCTAATTATACATGGTATGCTATAAGTAGTAATACTAACAAAGTAAATTTATAAAATGAGTAAAGCTATAATGTGTCTACAATATACGCTCAAACAATATGGCACAATAAAATAATCTAATTCTTTTTTAATGATAAACTATTCAATTTTTGCTAATGTATTTGATGAAATATCTGTAGTATAATTTTTTATGTTTTCTTTATATTGGAACCCAAATAATATATGCAGACACGATTTATAGCCGAGATTGATTATTTACACTATTTTGTATAAACTGGAGGCTTTACTATGTATAAAATCATTTATTGATAAAAATATAATGTGAATACTTTGATCGATAAACTATCCAATATTAATATTATGCACATTTTTAGCTGATTGTATATTGGATATTTTATCAGTGAAAGTATATTTATACTTGGCTATTTTTATTTATAACAGTCTTTATAGTATTGAAACAATATATATCAAATAAAATGCTTCAAGTATGAATCACTTTCTTATCAGTATTTAATTATAAAAAAAAGTTATGAATTATCCTCCAATGATTACTAATTATCGTTATTTTTAATAAATTTGTATGATAAAAACCATTTTAAAAGGGGTGATTCAGAACTGTTTTGATTACTCAGTATAACAACTCAGTATAATATTTGAGTCTGACGTTAAGCTCATGATAAACTGGGTTCTGGTCCAACACCGCCTGCGAGTTCGTACACGAGTGAAGCTACTTCCACGGCTAGTTTGTTAACATCCGACGAACTCTCACATTCCGCATAAACCCGGATGATATCTTCAGTTCCGGAAGGCCTGAAAAGGAAGTCAGTTAATCTATTATGGTAATTTTTATGTTTAAGATCTTTCAATAAGCTTCTGATGAACGGAAACTACTTCAAAAAGTTTTGTATATCAAAACACAAAGACATGCTATACCTAACGAAAGATCGACCTCTTGAATATTTCGAGACGATCTTGTCAATCTCTTCTTGTAAACAAATAGGAGTCAGGCAATGTCTTTCTGCATTCGTTGTTGTTATAATATTTCTATCCTTCACTCTGACTTTGAGTTGCGTATTCGGAAGATCGTTGTAACTTCTTTCCCACTCGGTAACATCCCAACCCTTGGCGTGTAATATAGTCTCGACTAGTAACATATCGCTCAACGCATCGCCAACTGTTTCATTTATTAAATTGGTTACATCCCTCAGCTTTGAAGAGGCCGCCCTTTGTGTCGTCGAAAGCATTTCGTTCTTAGCGTGATTCTTGATAGCTTCTTTAGCAATATCTTTAAAGATGACGGTTCCATGTCCATTTGCCTCGAAATAGACTCCAATGTCAAATTCCAGCGCTTTCTTGTGCAAATGCTTCACACCAGTTGGCACACACGCCACTGGAACTTTCAATACGTTCGAAATATAATCGGTTGAACCACCGTTGGCATATGCGGTTTGCACTAAGCCCAATTGTAAGGATAAACCACTCGTTTCCAATAGTTCCTTGAAGTAAGCGGCCACTAGCGTTGCTATTCGATCCCCATCCAAAAGATGAAACTTATTATTCTCGTCTACGTAAAAATACACCACTCTATCAGCGTCCCCGTCTATACTGACGCATCTAACGCTCTTATCGGATGGGATATTCAGAGGTAACGTCTGTTGTACTTTGACATAATCCGCGCCACACATATGATTCAAGTCTCCGCTTCCGTCGTTAAATAACTTGATATCCAGCACATTCTCCAGGTATCTCCGAAACTCCTTCGCTGCGATAGCACCCACGCCATTTGCAGCATCCAGTTGCACTCCGCTTATGTACTTTCCATTATTTATCTCAGTGCCTCGTATGCTTTTGAATACTGCTGTTAGCTTCGAATAATAACCCTGCAGCGTGGGATCGCCGTAAGCGCCATCAGTGTTCGTGCATACTACGACATAGTGTAGCTGTGGAGTCGTGACCAATCCTAAATCTGTAATGTTGCCGTTTAATGCTTTGATTCCAGCTAATGCAGCTTTCAATAGGATGGGACTGCTTTTACGGGTATCTCTTCCTATTATCACCGTGGCCGGTATCGACAAGTCAATATTTTCCTTGGTAGATATATGTACCAACATCGATATCAAATCACTGTCCAATACGTTAGCTAGATTTGTCGCTATCATTTCCCAAGAAGCTTCGAGCATTTCGCCAGCTGGGTCGACAAGCTTGATGCCATTATCAGGTTCCAAATTGTGACTCGCGGTAATCATTAGACCTATGGCAGCTGTAAGAAATTTATTTATCAAAAAAAATTTAAACAAACTTAAAATTTCAGTGTTATATTATAGAATGGAGACAGTTGCTTAGCACAAGTTTCCCTTCAGTTGCTATCATTTTGCTGTCACCAGGATAATACTAATTTCTTTTAGGGTAATTTAAAGGTATTATGCAGATAATGTATTGTCTGTACAAACAAATCAAAATATTGTAGCATACTGTAAAAAATTCATACAAAAATAGTATCAGGCATTACGATCTGCTTTGACCAAATATAGCTCTCTTCGCTCATTTGTGTTGCAGCATTAATTGTCATAAAGTTGCCATAATCTGTTTGTAAGAGAGCAACTGTTGCCTATTGTCCTAACCGGCTCATATAACCATTGATAGTAAAAATAAGTAATTTACTAAAACTAGAAGCTGCTTTCTTCAATATTGAAGATAACTTGAACAAAGCAATTTAAAGCAAATTAACAGCAACCTTTGGGTGGACATTTTGTTATCTGGATATGTACTACATTATATACCTTTCTTTGCTTTAGATCGTAACACAGCTAAGAGGCCCATTCTATATAAAACATGCTCCAAGACATCCGATCTAAAATTGATGCATATATTAAATTATCTTAAACATACGAGACATTCTTTTGTACAGCTTGTATTAGATATATCAAAAAATAAAGTAAATAAAGAGCGTTCTGCAAAATTCAGTAAAAGATTTTGAAAGTTATTTTGATAAGTTAAGTAATAAGTATATTATTTTAAAAGATGGACTCAACGAGTGTCAATGATTTAAAAAAAAATTCGCGCTTACTTTGTTCTAAAGCCAGCAGTTCCATATTCGATACGTCCGTCATTTTTCCGACTGTACTCCGCGTTCACAACATTGTTAAAATAACTTGATTCCATTGTGTATCGATACGTTTTAACAGGTGACAAGATTGACATTAGAGTGACAGTTCCACGCGTGAGAATGTCATATGGCGAGTACTTTCAAGCATTCACCCAACGTGCTCCAACATGCAATTTTAGATAAATTACCGTTGTAATTGCACTATGTAGCACTTTCTACACTTAAAATAAGATAAACATACATATGATATATGTTAGAGGGAAAAAGATAAACGTTCATCACAACAAGAGAAAGAAATCTAAAATGAACCATAACCATAACCAATAAGACTAGAACTAAGGAGGATCAACTCGTGTGATGGAGGTGAGTCAAAAAACGTCCGCGGCTATTTACACGATGTGCAGCGGCACTGCGCATTGTGTGAAAGTTCAATATAAGAGCGACAAAGTGACGATTATAGAACGACAGAGCGACGACTATATAGAGCGACAGAGAGGACTAATGAAGCGCAAGAGTGGGGGAAGTTATCCGTCGCCACTTTTTGCCTCACCCCCACTACCGCTATTGGCACGAGTTGACTCTCCTGGTTCTAGTCTTCTTGACCATAACCATTCACTATCCCGCCATCGCCGCTAGGCGCGTTGCGCATTGCACAGTGGTGCTTAACCGGCACAGTTCGGTACTTCGATATGAGGCCGAGATGCATCGCGCATGCGCCAGACTCGCACTCCGGACGATTATCTAAAATCCTAAATAAGTACTCTAATATACTTTTTCAATGACTTTCACACATATATATATAGAACGTAGATTATTAATCGTTTATTATTCGTAGGTTTCTTCTTCACACTTCTTAAATAATAAATCCAATTGACGTGAGAAATCTTGGGAATTAGTTTTCCGGTTATTGGATCATACAGTTGTCGATCTTCCATTTCTTCTATTCCACAATATAAATTAAGGATTAAATAATACTAAATTAATATACTTATTAACGAAATAATTTAAAGTAAGTATTTTGGCATCAGTATGATGCATATTCTTATTATTGAGAATTACGAAATCATATATTTATAATGTTACATATTATATTGTATTTGACAATTTTATCTTTTATATACATATAATATATTATTATTAAATATATATGTATATTATATATACATATTATATATTTAAAGTAATTTATGATATTTCGTAATTAAAATATATATAATATATTAATATAATAAAATACTTCTTAAACAGTTACGTTTAATTTTTTATAATTACATTTTAGATATTGAATATTAGACATCGCATATTCGCCTCTTCATTTCTTCTGCTTTTCATTCTTCTACTCTTCAAAACTGTTGCAAACACGCTGCAAGTTTATGCGTGTATTGTTATCACGTACATTATTTTCTGCTGCAATTTAATATCGCACATAGTTTGAGATGCAGCAACTAGTACAAAGCATAATTAATTTATTAGCGCAATATTGGCCCAACATATTTCCAATACATGCCAATGTTTATAAACCAATATCTCGCCAATGAATTATGTTACTCGGGATGGTTCAAAGAACCTTGCTTTGCTGGGGGAGACATCGCGGAGCAAAGCATGCCGATCAGTCTTCTCCGAGTGGTCGGTGCGCCTACGTCTTTCGTGAAAAACACGAGCGTGATGACGAACGGCAATAAGTACAATTCACCTGTTGAAATCGGCACCGCGACGAATAGCGAAAACACCAGACAATTCATCAAGAAAGAAACGCTGCGGAAAATCAAGTCGATCGGCGGTCATGTGGGACTGCTGATCACCCTAATGCTTTACACCGCGATCGGCGGACTGGTGAGTCTTGAGATGAAGACGATATTATATCTTGAGCACGATTGAAGTTTACTTTCTTATTAATAAAGCCTTGTATATCAAACCCATAATTAATACTAGAAATCGCACCGAGATCTCGGATGGAGGAAGAATTAATATTATAAATCAAATTTAAACAATTTGGCTATTTGATCGATACGGTATTAATTAATTCTTTCTTCGTTCGAGATATTGGAACGATTTGCAACATAAGGTTTAAGACAAATATAATAAACAATAAGATTCAACGATGATCTTGTTGGCTACGAGTTTTCTTTAAAATTGATGATTCATGAAAGTAAAGATTTTACCCATCAAACTAATAATAAACATACACAGAAAAAATGGTTTTGCTAAAATGTCTAAAAACTTAGCTATATACACAGATTTGAAAATAATTTTATTGGTCCGTAAAAATATTTGCGTAGAAAATTTAATGATGAGCAACGCTGCAAAAAAAATTTTGATATTTTAGCGATCAGCTTGAGTGTGTTACATAATTATTTTGGTAACTCAACAAAATTTATTTTCAGATCTATATATTATATTTTTAGAAAAATTTTTAGATATTTCAGCAAAACCATTCTTTACATGTAATTATTATTAATTATAATTTCTCAATAATATAACTGTAATACAACAGTAACATATAACAGAGTTATATCGTTGAGTGAAAAATTATAATTATATTATAATATAGTTATATTACTTTTAGTTGGTATTTGCAGGTATAAGATGTCTTCTCTGTAACAAATGGATTTAAAGGGAATCAAAATAACCGCGTGAACAATCCGTTTATTTTTCGCTTTCCGAATTCCTCGTCTATTCGCGTCCGATTGATCGCGATTGCCGGCACGCAAATCAACGATTTCCGTTCAATTTCAATTTTGGGGAAAACCTGTCGGATTATATAAGACGCGCGACAAAACGATCGAAGAAGAGAGCGAGATACCGTCAACAATATCTCGAATTTACAAAGTCCACGAGTCGTGTGCACGGATTCTCGTTTGAGAAACATCGAGATTTCCAGCGTGGAGTTAAATGTATTCGATGTTCCATAAATATTTACATTCTGTACAATAACGAACGAACTTATAGCCCGCCGAATCGTATCTTTATTTTTAGCGGCGGACCAATCGCGCGGTTTTTGTTGGAAAAATATTACTACTGACGCCTTCAATGAAGTTCGGTAAAAATACCAGTACGTTGAAATTCACGATGATCATGATTTTTTAAGTGTGCCATAAAACGGCTGCGGAAATAACGTATTTCCTAAACAATATTATTCCTCAATGAATTCGATTCATTTATGTCCGCCAATTTCTCATTTCTATGAATGGCTCGAAAAACGATAATTATAACATACATATCATGCAAAATTAACAAATAATAATTAAAAAATTAATTATTCGTGGGATAACTGTTGAAATGATTAATAAAAAAATCAACGAAGACCGTTTCGCTTTTTTCGAAATGATTTGTTTCTAATAATCGAAAATAATATTTCTAGCATTGTCTTAAAAAGAAACGGATATTTTATGTTGTATAATCTCCTACAAATCAGAAGTTAATTCCAGCACGTTTTGAAAGCGATATACGCATGTCAGTAAATAGCATCAACGATCCTTGTAAACAGTGCAGATGGATGTGCATTTGCTCGATAAATACACATATCGACTGATTTCTCATTAGCCTGAAATTAGCACTCGAGACTCGAGAGTAATACTTGCGGTTTAAAGACTTTATCGATTTATTATTGATTTCGATCAATCATTAACGCGATATCGCTATAAAGGAAGATGATTTAATATTGCATCTATAACATCTTCAATTTAATACATTAATCCCATAATGGTCGGCGAAATTTTTGAAACACTTGTAAAAAGTAAGTACTATCTAATTTAAAATTTTAAATGACATAGTAGCTAAATAACAATGTAAAATAGAAAATATGTCATTCAACACTTTTTAAAATATAGTCTTATTTAAATATTTTACACAAAAATATGCTATTTAACTTCCTTAGGATATAGTCTTATTTAATCATTGGCTACATTTAGAAAGTAACAGTTGAGCGTTCAGTATAATTGTTGTCTTAAGCAATTCAGATTTGTGTGATTTAAGACATGATTTATATATCAAAATTGTTTCATATATAAAATTTTTAATTTCGAGTACGTCTCCAGGTTTTCCGGCAGATCGAACTTCCGGCAGAGCTCAGACGGCTCGAGCGTTTACGCGCGAGATTACGTATGCAACGATATCGCTTTGTGGAGACAGTTTCCAACAGCACGGACGTTTTCAATCTGCATACTTTGGTGAGAAATTAGCGACATTAAAATATGGATATTTCGTCACGACACTCGGTGTCTTCCAGGTGAGCGTAGAATTGCGCGCCTATGAAGAAGCGGTTCAAGAAGGAGGGGAGGGCGGGGAATCAGCTTCGTGACAGATATCACTGATCGTCCCGATTTTTCCGAATCGGAACTACCATCCATCGTGACGGAGAGATGGAACGTTCTCCAGGCGATTTTCTTCGCCAGCACGGTCCTCACGACAATAGGTATCCAGACCTAATTACACCGTAGATTTCATTAAAGAGATTATTGTAACATATGGAATCAATAACGTGGAATTAATTTTTTTTCTTGCAAAAAAAAGAAATTATCTTGTACTAAAATTCTGTCATTCCTAAAATTAGACAAAGAGTTGGAAACTTCGGCTACATTTCGTTATCCTTATATATAAATCTAATACTGATCAATTTAATACTAAAGATATTAATTACTTATTTGGAATACTGAACAAAAAAAGACAGTGCTTTTAATATTTAAAATAAATAAATAGAATTAATTACCAATGTCTTTTGGTATTAAATTAGCGAATGTTAGATTTCTGTAAGGATATTATCTTTTTATACTTATTTTAACCAATGTAGTTTAATTTTAATTTTGTTTCAACTTACTCTTATAATTTTTAAAACTAAAAAAGATGAAGAGTAAGTTGAACCAAAATTAAAGTTAATCTATACTGATGGAAACGGGTATTATAGTTTGCTTTACGATGATTTGCATTTGCATGATAGGATATGGCAATGTTGTGCCCTCGACCAACTGGGGAAAAACTTTCTGCATCTTTTTCGCTTTCGTCGGTATACCTCTCACTTTGATAGTGATCGCTGACTGGGGAAAACTATTCGCAAATGCAGTAGTGCACCTCGAATTGATGGTAAAGTCGAAACTTCCGTTTCTCGCGAAGCTTTCGTTTATCCCGACGAACGTAACCGGTCGACGGTCACTAGGTGAGTTTAATTAACATAATTGATTTAAATAAAATAAGTAAAAAAAGTCAAATACAGTTTAAGCTATATCTTGATACTTAATAATATTTACATGTAAATTTTAAATACATACAAATACATTTTAAATTAATTTAGTCGATTTCTGGTCTGATCTCTTTTGTAGGTGCTTGTGCCACCATTATGCTACTCTTCCTTTATCTCGCCTGCGGAGCTGGAATGTTTATGCTGTGGGAAGACGATTGGGATTTTTTTGATGGATTTTACTTCTGTTTCGTGACCATGACCACCATAGGTTTTGGCGATCTCGTCCCAAGTAAGTAAAAAATAAAAAAATCTCTTGTATCTCTAGAATCTTGAATGTAGGTAATTAGTTAATATCTGTTTGCGCCAAATTTAATGTACTTATTTTTACATATTGTCTGTTAATCTCATTCAGAGAAGCCGAAATATACTTTATTGTGCACTTTATACATCTTGGTTGGCTTGGCGCTGACTAGCACCATCATCGAGCTCGTCAGACGACAGTACGCTCAGTCCTGGAGGAGGCTGCAAAGACTGAGCGGTCCATTGGCTGAGGCTCTCAGAAAATTAGGTGAACAAGCAGGCGGCGATATGTCGGCGCTGCACTCTGATCTACGGTATATCTCTCTTCATTATTCCTTCTACAATTAACTACAGAGAAATTTTAATAAATGATTTTCCTTATTGACTTTCTAAGAAATCGTTAGAAGAAAATTAACAATGAAACGCTAATTTTAGAAAAGTACTGACGGTCATATCTATGCCGCGATTAAAGTGGTCCGCGTCCATAGACCGAAGCATCACGAAGGATCAGGACTGGGAGGAAGCTGTGGAAGCGGTACTGCGCGACATCGCAGTATCCGGGACGGCCCCGCCACCCAGGAAGTCGATCGTACAAATCGTCGTTTACGAGTCCAGTGTTTAGTTTGTTGTTTAACGCTTAGAGGAAAGAGTCGTCGCGTTAATATCTATTTACACCCTAAATTTAGAACAAGACCTATATTCCAAATAGGTCTCTTACTGTAAATACTTAATGAGAGTGATCTGTTTTAAGTCAAGTTTCGTTTGAAACTATTATAGTTCAGGTCGCTTACGGTTGATGGCTAAACCCATCTTGAGTCACAGTAGCATAAGTCAGGTCGTGCATGAATCAAGCTAGCGAGGACGAATGACCACGAACGAACGCTCAGATTCAAACATTTACGAACGAACGTGAATGTAATGAGCGTTGATGTAAATTCGGCCTCGTTCGTAATCACAGAGTCACCCTTATCTATTATAGATATATGTCTATATAATAGAATATGTCTATGCCTTCATCGAAACAAACTACTTCATCTAGTTACGTTTATTCGCGCCTTCTTTTCTTCGGATCTTTAGATTCCCATACAACACGTGTATCTACGAAAGACGCCATAAAAACATCATAAAGATGTTTTTTAGAAAATATATACGTGTCTAAAAAATATCTAAAAGACACCGTAAAGACGTCTTCTAGACATTGCGTGTTGTCTGAGTTTATTCTCTGTGTCTCATAGACTCTACTAAAGCTTTCTATATCGCTTTTGCCAAACTTCCAATATATATCTATTTCATTTTAAGTACAACACTAGTTCAGTCACAAAGAATAGACCTTTTTACGTGTAATATGTTTTATTTTAATCTTTGTATTTCGCGCGCGTTGCCACCACGAACATTGACGCGACGCGGTCGATGAAAAGCACCGAGAAGCGCATGAAGGGACTGCGTCTCCGATCGACGCGACGCGGAGTACCCGGGGTAACGAGGAGACGGTTGCCTTGTGTATCACCGGTCTGCTGATCAGCTAAATTTAGAAGTCGTGGACGACGCGCGGACCTCGACCTTTCTCGGCCGTGTCGTCCTTCGTCATCGCGGGCCGCGTCGAACTCAAGGTGTCCGGCCGGAGCGATGGCGGGTTCGGAGACGTCGCGAGCCGAGATCAGAGAGAGACCCTCGGCTATCGTGCGCATCGCATATCATGTGCGTATAACGATAGCTTTTCAGATCGATTACAGCCACCTTTCCACACGGCGGTGTTTATTTAATAAATCGTCTTTCCCATTTTCATTATCGACTTGCGGACGTTTTAACGTTCGGAGTGTGATGTTGCGGAAAGTTACTATTCCCACTGACGGAGAATTTTCCGCGATTCGCCACAACACCACGGACATCGTCAATACTACGATATTAATCAAAGTATTATGTTAGTCACAACCTCCGAGTCTCGGAGACTCCGACCGCGAATTATTACAATTTCCGAGTTGACGTCACTGAGATCGTATGCGGAATAGCGTAATTTTAAAGTTCATTTATTATTCGAAACGTGAAAAGCTTTAGAAATATTTTATGTGATCGAGATATACCACGGAAGTTAAGTAAATCCAATGTTTGAACCGATCGGCGATCGCGAAAACTGCGAGATCGACGACGAATTGTCACAGCTATTTCAAGCTCGGATTAATCACGTGACTTATGTCTATTTCTACCAATATAGATTAACTTTACTCTCGGTTACTTTTTATATTTTTGTACATGAATATTTTTAAGCACCAGGATCCTCTTTGTGATCGAAAATAAGATTATTTCTCTTAATTGATTTATTCTTATAATTCCTACTTACAATTGTATATTTTTCTAATTCTGAGTAAAGTGTAAATTAAACTGAGACTAAAGTTAATTTCGGAGAAAATAAATATTAAAATGACTTTAAAATTTCTCTCTCTCTCTCTCTCTCTCTCTCGATTAATTTAATTTTTGCGATTACTGAAATAATACAATGAAAAATATTTGAAAAACTAGAATAATATATATATATATATACAAAATATATATTAAAATACACAACCATTAAGATAGGATTCTATTTTTAATCTTATAATACTATACATATATGATTTTATATGCGTAAAATCATAAATAAAATATAAAATCATTTAACTATATAAAATTATATATATGTATCTATTTTATATATAATTATATGTAAAATTTTATCTTAAAATCTGAAAAGAATTATAAACTGTTTCTGAGATAAAGACTTAACACAGAAATAGTCATCTAGTGTGATTCTTATACTCCAAGCAGCAAGAAAATAAATATTAGTCACAGTAGTTTTCTTTATCTAAATAGACAATTTACATTTAAAAAAACGTTTAACCGAAACATTGTTTACAGTATGTAAACACATTAAATAAATTTATTAAACCGTCGAAATATCTCGCATAAAAATAGTATTTTGAACTATAGTAAGAGAACATTTAATAGACGTTATAAATTTCTTATAAACGTTTTCATAAATTTATTAAATAGTTTAAGAAAAACGTATCAAATTTTAAACGTTTATTTATCAGTTTATATTACAGATTACAAACATTTACTTCTAACATTTATTAATTATATCTTGAATGTAACTGTGTCATTTGAATAATGATCGAGAATTTATACGTAGTTTTTTATTTTTCTATATTTTTTTAGAAAGAAATAAATCTCAAATATTAATAAATTGTAGAACAGTAACATATAATAAATAATCATAAATTTTAATTGGGATGTAAAAAACATCCCGGGTGATCGTTTATGTAAAAGAACTAGGTGACTATTCCAGAGTTAATTCTGTCTTTTCGCGTCGGGCAAAATCCGGACGCATGGAACATTGGTCCTTTCACACCTGCCGTTTGTCCCGCAGCAATTGAGCGTCATGTGCGGCACGCGCGATCCCACCGTGCCGAGCATCGCACCCGCGAATGCCGGCGACACGGACGTTCGTGGCATGATGTGCACACGTCGTCTGCTGGGCTTGCCGGTGTTCGTCACGGTGACTTCGACGTTCTGCGCCGCGTACAAAGCCGTGCGAGGTTCCCACGAGTCGATCGCGACGATACTGGGCCACGCAGAGAACGGGATGTGCGCGGGCCTGGCGTTCGTCAGCCCCGTTACCGGCAGCATCGCCAGTCTTCTGGAAACGCCGCTCAAGATCGTCGACAACGCGGTGTGCGTCGGACTGGACTTCGTGGAGGAGACGGTACCTTCCGTGAAGCTGCCACCCGACGAAATCTACGGGAACATGAAGGACAGCGTCAGGTGATGGCCTGACTACATTAGTAAAACTATACTGCATGTAAAAAGTTATATTAGGTATTTTAAATCATCTTAAGCCCCCATTTTACAATTTTGTAAACGTAGTTGCAAGTAGTTGTAGTTGTAAAGCCCATTCTACAATTGCGTAAGCGTATAGTTGTAAGTAGTTGTAATTGTAAGAATTAACCAATTACAGTCAAATATGAGGAGAATATTAAGCTTAAGGACTGATTGGTTAATTGTTACAACCATGCTTAGACAATTGCAGAATGAACTTTATATAAAAAAAACTTACGATGTGTGTTTATAACTAATGCTTACGCTGTAAGCATTGTTATAAACTGTCAGGGCTGTCAGTTAATTTTTTAAAGATAATACAATTGATAATTGTTTCCGATGCGTTTATTTTTTACGTTATAGGAGTATATTCACGTCAACATTAGAAACCCTCAAGCTTCTGTTTGGCGAACCGAAGGATCGAATAGAGGACTTGTCGATTACAAACGAGACCGCACAGGGAATCCGAAAAGTGTCTAGCTGAATGTTGAAGGCATGAAGAGACGTACGTGATTCGCACTCAGGCTCTCGTCGTGGTGTGCACTGTGATGTTTCAAGCCAGGATTCCGCACTGCGAGTTTATATTCACGCCGAAACAAGTCTCGAAACAAATATCTATTTCAGATACAGTCTGTAATTCGTGTAAGAATTCAGAATGGAATTTTATCTCGTATAAGTAGAATTCTGTCCTGAAATCAGGCGCGAATTATAAGTCGTCTAAAGCAGATTTTAGCTATAAAACATTCGCCGCGTTCAGAAGAAGTTATAGTGCTTAGTAATTAGCGCTTTGCGCAGATTAAATTATTCTTTTACATCTAGAAAAACAATCCTATCTTAGTGAAGAAAACTTTCAACAATTGCAAAATAAATGCATAATTCTGCTGAACGCGGTCATTGCAATATAAAAATATAGTTAATTGAACAACACATGATAACGCAATCTCGATGATAAATGACATAAGTGTGATAAAATGTAAAATGAATGGCTGCGTACAGCAGAGAAAACTGATCAGTGAGTGCTCAATGATTGTTTAATATGATTCATGCGGTTTTTGCCTTTATAATTTCTCTATTGGATTTAAGATCGGTATTCATATTATATATAATCAGTTCTTCTATTTATATACAAGACTGTCTTAAGTCCAGTTTTAAGATGTAAATCACCAATTAGAGCCCTATTAGCATTGCATATTAAAATATTACTTAAGATGGTCTTGAAATAAGAACGGATGAACATCAGTCTAAATATATAAACTAATCTTCAAAGAATCTTACAACAATTGCAAAGTTGCTTTTTCTGCTGAACGTAGCCAATGACAAATGAATGAGTCGTCCAGTTAAACGTTTGAATGCGAGATACCTTTGTACGATAGTTATTTTACGTTGTTATTTAAATAAATTTCGTTTTCGTTTTTATATCTCCCTTAGTTAGGCACAATTTACGTTGTAAAGTACAGCGTCGTGCTGTTTAACGTTGATTACTTAACACTCATTTTAAACAATTCGTAATTCGTAGCAGAATTCAGATTAAAATTGAGTGAGCTTATACTCGAATTTGAATTCAAGAGACAACGTGGCAGACAATCGATATATCGAATCGCGCAATGCGCGATTGCGAGACTCTTCGATCTCATCGATTGAGGGCGTCTTTCACCAACTCCGATTAAAGCTCGAGACACAATGCGAGGAAATAGCGATAGGAATAACACGATTTCAATCAATCAGAAACTGTATTCCGATTTCTGATAGGTTGAAATCACGTTATTCCTATCGCTATCGCTATTCCCTCGCATTGTGTCTTGGACTTAACGCCAATCGATGGTTAACTCGATCACCACGATTGCCAACGTGAGAACTAAACACAAAGAGGAAGAGAGAGAGGACGTTCTAATACGTTAAACTGCTGTTGGCACTACTGCGAGTTGATCGTTGATTAATTTAACCAAGAAGTCCTGATGAAAGAGGTCCTGAATCACCGACTTCTTCAGCTTGGCACAGGTCGATGATCACTGACGATCAATTCTAGCAAGACTACATTCCGAAATGTCCTCTCCGAGGAAGATTTTATTGTATATACTATAATATATGTTACATGCATTATACGGTTCAAGTAAAATTTTCCTCGGAGAGGACGTTTTAGAATATTGTGAATATCCCAAGTAAGCTTCGTCAAAAAGCAGAAAGTCGCGGAAGAAACGAAAATCGGGAACGAGAGGGGTAGCGGGATGAGTCAAAGGGCTGCACCTTCGATACATCGCTCGATTTATCGCACAGTCGTATAATCGCATGGCGTCGGTCCGCCATGTTATCACGCGTAACGTAGACGATTACCGCCAATTCTCTACCCGTGGTAGATACGGTCAACCGTGGTGAGATTAGGTAGGAATTAGGATTACGCACGCATAGCTTTACGCAAAGAGTAACGCAAGTAACGACTTATCGAGGCTAGCGAAAAAAAGCGGGCGTCATTGAACAGTGAACGGTGAAGAATCTTACGATCGCGTTGGATCGTACCTCGTCCTGATCGGCGACTCGAGGTGATGCTACCCTGATTACGTATCCCCCTCTCACTCGTCGCAATGTCTGACCATTACTGTTTTGTGTGTGCGAGCAACGAGGGTGTCTTCCTGGACGTCACGCCTGATAATCGAAGCACGTTCGGCGACCAGATCAAGACGTGTTTGTCCACTAAGGTAGGATCGGTAAATCAACAACGCTGCGCAAGACATCTTTTCCCCCCCGATTCGAGAAACTGTTCGCGTTATTCGACTCCTCGAATATTTGCGCGTATTTGAGATCGATCCTCGGAATCGTCCTATATCCCACATATGCTTCGTTCGCCTCTTTTAACGATATTTATCTACTTGCATCCAACGTTTGTGTCGACATTTTGAAATAGAAAATCCGTTCTATTCACGAAAAATGGGAAACACGGTAGAGGAACAAATCTATATAAATTGTTGCACACTTCCGTCCTGTAAAGCATCAAGTCGCGGGCGATTTTATCGAGAAACAGAAATGCTCGTTGGAATTTCGATATGCGAGGGATGATCGCGATCGAAAGATTTTCTTCGGGAAAATTGCTGCTTCGAGTTCAGGTTAGAATCATACCGGTTTATAGGTTAGATTCGGGCTTGAGATTCTGTGTCGAGACTCGTACTCGTGACCGCTGCGACGAACGTGTCAGTCGTCTTTTTTTTTCCCCGTGCAAATAATCGAGGAAATTGACGCCTACGGATCATTTTATTTTCAATTTAACGAAACGCGTTTCGCGCATGATTGACTTTGCGCGTGCATCGGGAAACGAAGCGTCGCGCCATCTGTGAGCGAAGCCCGTAATCTGCGCTCGTTGAAACAGGAAACAAAGGGGAAGAAAGAGAGGAAACGACGTTGTTACTACGCCGTAACAAATAGTTCCGAAATCCTGGTCGGAAGTCGGAATACCGCGAGGGATGGCGGGGTTGCAAGTGATGCGTGACAAGCCATATGACTTGCATGCAGTTTTGATTTTTTTTATTCGACAAGCCGAATAAGCGATATTTTCTTTGCAAAAAAAAAACGAGACAATGTGGAGCGTGTCTCGTCTAGTATCCATCTCGTATTTCGTTTTACCGACATTTTGCGGAACGTACGTGCGTAATGTGTATGCGTTATGTTTGCATGTATATAAAAATATATACACGGTGAATGATTGAAGTTTCTTTACTCAGTTTAGTCTCCTGGCTGACTCGCAATTCTGTATTTATATTTATTTATGTCACGTATTTTTGGAGAAATTTGATTAGACTCGAATATTTTTGGATAACTATACAACTGGATATTATTGTGTTGTGTTATTTTTATTGTATTCGCTTGGATTTTATTAAATCATTGTATCTGACTATATTGGTTTATTTGTTGATAAAAGTTTCGAACGTGTGTGTGTGTGTCTGTTTGTGTGCGTGCGTGCGTGTGTGTGTGTGTATGATTACAAAACAATTCAGTTTTTTGTTTTCTTTCATTCGTAACGAAAGAAAGATAATTTAAAATTAAGAATGATAATTGGCCAATTTCAGAATAATTGTCTCAAATTTATAACCTGTTCTGTTGTCTTAGAGTAACGAGAGCATCAATCTGTCGAACAAGATATGTTACAAATGCGCGTATGAATTAGATCAGTGCACTAAGTTTGTACAAAGGTATAAGAATTCGCACAAGGTGCCGGAGCCGAAAGTTCAAACGTCAATGCGATGTTGCTTCCTGTGCTACGAATTAGTGGAAAGTGACCGTATCTTCGACATTAGCAAGGATAAAAGCATATTTAATCCTTTACGGAAGATCCGCAGTGTTTTCAACGATGATGTAAGTTTGCATTTCTCCTTTTTATCGCAAGAAATTAATGTAACTACAATTATTTATATTTTAAGTATTCTGTTCTTGCAGGTTAACAAGAAAAACAATTCGTGGTTAATATGCCTAACATGTCGATATAACTTGGATGTTTTATACGACCTAAAAAGGATATATCAAGATTCATTCAACAATATAAAGGCTCTGATTAATGAAGAGATAAACTATTCAAATTATCCAAAGGTAATAACAAATTATTGCGAATTATAATGAATTATGTATACAGTCGGACAATAATGTCTGTTTCTATTTGTAGATTTAACTTTAGTTGTAGTTTAACTTATTTTTTATCTTTTTCTAGTTTTAAGAATTAGAAAAGATAAAGAGTAAATTAAACTCAGATTAAACTTTATCTATATTGATAGAAATAAACATAAAAGCCTCTTTTACTTAATCTCCAGTTAAACTAACAGTTAACTCGCTACAATGCCAACAATTATCTTATGTCCATTTCTATCAATGTAAATTAATCTCAATTTAACTTATTTCTTACCTTTTTTTAATTTTAACAATCAGAAGAAGATACTGAATAAGTTAAACCGAGATTAAAATTAATCTACACTGGTAGAAGTGGACATTAGAGAAAGAGGAGAGAAAATAGAGCGATAAATTAAATTGCTGTTGGCACTACTGCGAATTAATAGTCTGTTAGCTAATTAACCGAGATTGGTGAAAGAGTCCTTAACCCTAGTTATACATATTCTTTTTCTACTCTTGATATTCACACTTGGGTCCCTGGGACCCCATCCATATTTGTTACAACTTTCATAAAAATGGACACACTTCAATCAATTTTTTTTCCAATTGATGGAGGATTGATTGAGGAACAAGTCGATAATGTATAAAAGTTGGTAGAATTAAGGAGCTTCGAGATATATAGATTCAAAGTAAAAGAAAAGTTCAGTTTAGAAACACGAAAAAATCTTGATTTAGCAAATTGTACTGGAGGGTTTCTGGAACCCCCTAGGGTTAACATAATAAGGCTGATTTTTTTCCTCTTATGTTAGCTCTGCAACCTGCTATCATTGGCCATTTTTAACCTTGGTTCCTTCTCTACTCTATTGAAATAGCAGTTAAAAATGTTAAGACATGTTTGTGTTATCTGTAATAAAAAGAAAAATGCAATGAAATGTTTATTTTGAGATAAAAAATGGTTAATGATAACAGGCTGCAGGATTGCTAATATAAGAAAAAATAAGTCACTATTTTATTGTCCAATTATGTATATATTGTCATATTGTATTTTGTGTTGATTTGTTTATTTTTAATGGCATTTATATTAATATTTACAATTATACTTTTTTTATTGCAGGTACACACAGATGTTGTAAATCGCAAAACAACCATTACCACGTTTCCAGATATTACATTTTATGGTTCAATAAATTCCGATAGCGATAGTAACGAAGAGGACATGGCACGTGGTAAACAACACATTAAAGAACGTAAAGTGCGGAGTAATGTACAAACGAAACTGCGAAGCAACAAGTCGAAAGTCAGGAATTGCGACAAGTGTCATAATGCTGTTGCGAACGACATTGACATGTACAGATTTTATCACACGGGTCTAACGGTCTGCAAAAATTGTTGGATAACGATGGATCCGAGTATTACTAAGTCGCAGCGACGATCTCGCCAGATACAATTCAAGACAGAAATGAAATTATGCGCGGTTTTTTTGAAAGATGTACTGAGTCATGAATCACATAAAAAAGATAAAGAGAAAGATGAAACACAGATAGAGAAAGACAAAACATGCAAAACAGAGAAAGACGAAATACTCGAAACCGAAAGAGATGAGACACACGAGACGGAGAAAGACGAAACAGAGAAAGATGAAACACGTGAGACGGAGAAAGACGAGACACGCGAGACGGAGAAAAATGAGATACGCAATACGGAGAAAGATAAGACACATGAAATGGAAAAATATAAGGATGATAATGCATCGTCCGTTAATTCTCAGGAAGAAGCAAAATCTTCCGAAGAAAGTAGTTCTTTAAATATCTCACCTAAGATGAGGAATCACATAGTTAATGGTAAAGCAAGACGAGGTAGGAAACGGAAAATTGACGTAGTGAGATCGAGAAGTGATGTCGAACGTACACCATCGAAAGTGACAAGAGTCAGTAATGAACACACAGACACGAACGAGGAGAAATCGCCGAAAACGACGGTCGATGCAGAACAACAGCTCGGTACTCAGTCGATGAAAAAGCGAGGACGTAAAGGAATAGATAATAGGAGTTCGGATTCTGAAGGTTCCCAAAAGCAAAAAGCATCTGTTGATGCAGAGGAACAGTCCAATACTCAACAGACGAAAAAGCGGGGACGTAAAAGAATAGTAGATAATAGGAGTTCGGATTCTGACAGTCCTCAGAAGCGAAAAATGTCGGTTGATGCAGAGCAACAGTCTAGCACACATTTGACGAAAACGCGAGGACATAAAAGAATAATGGATAATAGGAGTTCGGATTCTGAAGGTTCTCAGAAACAAAAAGAGACAGATAAAATTAAATTAGATGAGAATGTAAATAATACAAAGAAAAAACAGAAAATTAAAGGAACAACCTCAAGCACGCGTTCTGATTCTAGCGATGAAATACCTATTGAAGAAAATATGAGTTTAAAAAGTAGGCTAAAAGTTATGAATTTGTCGGTAAAAGAAGAAAAAGAAAATACCCGCAGTAGAACAAGATCATCTTCTCTGTCCAGTACAGAAATGACATCGACGGAATTTAAAAGCCCGAAATCTCTGTTACAGTCAGAAGTTAAAACGGAGTACACTTGCGACAAATGTAACAAGAAATTTGACACCAAGCTGTCCAGTGCGAAACATAAATTGACACATCTTAAACAAGCTACGTTAAAACTGGAAAAGATATCTGTTACGAATGCTACGGTGAAACAAGAAACAGATCTCATTTCACAAAATGAGATTTCCGAAGAAGCAACGTCACTTTTCGATAGAATTACATCCGTCGATAAACGTACCGATGATCCATCGGAGGACGCACTTATCAATGTCAAAGACAATCCTGACGACGAGCTTTGCAGTTTAGCTAATACAAAAAATGCAAAAGAAAAAATGGAGGAAAAGAAAAGTGATGAAAGCGGTGACATGAACGATAAACCGGACGTAGCGACGAGCGAATTGCGCTTAAAAGAAGAATCGACAAATGATGAAAACATTGAAAAAACAATATCTGAAAAATGTGAAAATTCAGTCACGCTGGACGATACAGTAGTAGAGATAGGAGATGATGAAGGTAGACAGGGTAAAGATGTAAAGGATGAACATACGAAGGATGGGGATAAGACATCAAACAGAGATAGTGACAAATTTGAAGACAATGATGCACAGGAGGCTACTGTTACTATACTGAAAGATCATAAGAACATGGAGAATGACAATGAGAAGAAAGACAAAGATGCAGAAATAAAAAATGACACGGAAGTTCCTTCTACAGAAAAAGAAAATACTATTAGTGAATGTAATAATGATAAAAATGATGAGGAAGCAACGAGTGATAATGAAATAACTAGCTTATCAATTTTATCAAATCATAACATAACAAAGGATAACAAGGATCAAGACGAAAATTGCGAAAATAACTTAGAAAATAACCTCATAGATAATAGAGATGAAATAATAGAAGAACCAGAAATACAAAGCGATTTAATAGATGAGTCTTCGAAGATACATATAGAAGAGCCAGAAGAAAATCTTCCAGAAATTCTATCGACTGATGAAACAGAAACATTAAATGAAAAAAATGATTTAGATGACATAATAGCCATAAATGAAGAGATCGAGGAATTGCAAGAACAACAAAATAAATTCAATGAAAAAAATACAGAAGTTGAAATTATTGCAGATGATGAATCTAATAGTGTAAGAGATATGCCAGATCTTCTAAATAGCGAAACGCACGACCAAATGATGGAAGACGACATTGAAGATGTTACAATAAACAGCGATGACGACGAAACGAAATATAAAAAAAAGATGGAAGACACAATCCAAACAGATAAGAATAGGAAATTAGAAGAAGAGCTAAAGGAGCTCGAGGAGTTGGTAGACGAGAGTACTGCATTGAATAATAAGTACGAAGTACAGGAAGATTCAACTTACGTCCCGGATAATAACTCTGCGGATGCTGCAACCGAGATATTGAAGGAAGTATTTGAACTTGCTGCTGCTGAAGTTCAGCAGCGAGAAGAGATTATTACCACGAAGACTTTAGTAGAGGACGTCGGAATGGAAATGGAAACACTGGAGAACATATCACGTGAGATACGCAAGAGTGCCGATATGCCGTCTTTGGATCCGATTAGCGTCATGGACATAGACGATGATGGTATTATGTTGAACTAATTGTGCCTGTAGCAAACAATCACTACTGTACATTCTGTCCCGTTTTTATCCGAGAAATGTATCTTCGTCGTGTATGCATCTATTTGCAGCTACAAGGAGTTTAAATTGATTGAAAGAAAAAGAGTGTAAATCGTCGAATATCTATGGACGTATACTTTATCACAAACTTATTCTTCAGTATGCTGAAGTTTTCAAGGTAATTTGCACTTTATATTTCTTACATTAGATGAAAATCGGAGAGACTGCAACGATCGGGCGGTCTCCGGTCAAATTTGCAAAGCTTTCGTTACTATATTTTTAACTTATATCATTTAAGAACGTTAAGTATTAAATATAGGTATCACAATAGCATTGACTTCACACTATTTTTCAAATAACAGATTAGCTATATATAAAGCTGTGCTGTAGAATTTTTGCATTAAATGCAGAAAGGGTTAATTTGTTGTAAAATTAAGATGTAAAAGTAAGCTTGTGTTTGTAATAATATATGTAGATGATAAAATATATATATATTAAAACAATATAACTATATATATATATACACATATTAAGACCACAGGATAAATACAGAATAATATTATCAAGATGTTTGCACAATGATTTGTCAGAAATCTATGTAATTTGCATTTTGTTCACACGATATGTGTAACAAGTTTTTATTCATTTTTTAGTATAAGAAAACAATTGATTCATCATAGATAATAATCGTAAATGAATTAAAAATTTTTCGAATATAGAATTGTAAAAAGGTTTTGAGGAGCAAATGTCATATTGACTATTGATAATCGTTATATAATGAATACGTTTTGTGAAGTTTCGTTATAAATTGCAGAAATTGCCGAAGCGATAATAATTATTGGTAAGCTTTTTTAAAAAGCTATATTTTTTGTCATGCTCAATATCGATATGTCATAACATATAACTACATAATATAATTATTTTGGTCGGTATTCATAGATGGTTCTTATTTTAAGATCGTCTTAAGTAATGTTTTAATGCTAATATGGCTCTGTGGCCGATATTCATAGTCATTCTTATATTTGAGACTGTCTTAGATCTCACGAGTACGAGCATAACATAGCAAACAGCGTATCATAGACCAGCGTTGGTTTATCATGACAGTCCCATGTTCGATCCTGGTAGGAATCAAAATATTTATGCTCGCGTTTCTTCTCGGAAAAGGCCAGCAACCTCCTGAGAGTATCCTTGCCCACAGAAACACCTCTCGAAAAATCCGCCGTTTGGAACCGGCATTAAAACTGTAGATCCCATATGCTTGTGACAATTGAATAATCAGCGTGCGCACCACAAGCATATGAAAGGTGTAACACAGGCGTAATGTAAAAGGAAGAAGAGACTGTTTTAAGTACAGTCTTAACATGTCGTAAGCTAATCAGAGGGCTGTATTAGCATCTTAAGACATTACTTAAGACGGTCTTAAAATAAGTACGGACTGAATATCAGCCTTGTAAATTTTCTAAATTCTTATATCAGACAATGCGTTGTTTGCATTATATATTTTTAAATTGGAATTTTTTAAATATGAGTACACATACACACACACATACACACACACATATATATATGTTGTAAAATAGCTTTGAGAATGATATAATTTTGTGTGTAATATAAGTATAAGAAACTTATGAAAGAAATTACAAATAGGTATGTAAATTATAAAAAAGTAACATAATTACAATATAAAATTTAAAGTTATTACATTTTCCAATGCATATATGTATTCTAGGTATTTCATACTGATAGTAGATATTAAAGATATAGGACATTTATCTTTTAATTATATGAAGATAATCTCTACTAATTAATATTATGCTGTTGAAAATTAACAACAGATAATGTAGGAACATCATATTTTTTAATTTTTAAACGATTTTTATTAGTTTATTCAAGTAGTATATTTGCTTGATTATGAAAATAATTATTTATACGGCACGTATGATATATACATATGTAAAAGAATATATTACTTAACTGCGCACAAAAGCATCGCTAATACCTTTCTTTACATTTTTAATACATATATCATTAATATTAAAATTGAAAACAAAAGACAATAAAAAGACTACTGAAAGTTGCAAATAATGCGCATGGATTGTAAAACAATATTGCGTATTTATTATTATTGACGGCGCTGACTTTCAATTGCTTTCGTTGATCTTTTCATTGTTTTTTTTAATTTCGAGAGTACTTATTTTTATTTTATTAAAATTAAATTTGTAATTAAATTTTAATCTTTATCGTAATATTAAAATGCTATTTATAAAATACGTAAAGACGTTCGAACGTTTGATGTAATCGGCATTATATTATTTATTACAAAATAATCATATGTTAAATCGCTGAAAGCATATCGCGACTATGAGACGTCATCTCTAGTTTCCTTGATCAAACTCTTTTCTGAATCTTCTGAAATGTGCAGTGATAATATTACATTGACTTACTTATGATGTAAAGACGCGGTATTCAAGATGTTTAAGAATTGCAAGAGGCGAACTTTTGTAGAGATTTCATTTAAATTTTGATTACTAAATATCGTCCCTTACCGGCGTGTAGCTTCTTCTTTTCTTTTTCAGTCCAAAAAACGCTTCTACGATTTTTCCATTGACAAAGCACCGTTATTGCTTTCGGATCGGCGGTTCCGCACTGCTGCACAAGATGGATATATTGATCAATGATTTCTTGCCCTGTTAAAAAAAAACGAAGGCATTTTAGATGCGTCGCATATTACAGTTTACATGTCGAAGAAGTATATAACTAGCCTTTCGAAACTCCGGCAAGAACTCGCGCTTTATCAGCATCGTTGCATAAATCGAGTTTGTTATACATCTCAAAGGATTTTTCCAAATGAAAGGTTGCAATATCTAGCCTCCTCTAAAAAGAATACAGACTCGTTTTTACATTGTTAACTCTCCAAGAAAATATTCTATTAATGTTTTACGAACACTGATCAGGTAGCGCATATGTATATATTTAAGGTAGATATATTGGCCTGTATTCAGAACGCGTTTTTGTCGAAATGTGCGCTTTTATTTCTGAAATTCTAAGCAAGTTTGTATATGTAATATGAAATATATATGCTAAATACGCACTACCGTTATAAGTGCGTTCTGATGGGCCATTTTGTACAACATAAGAATTCAGGAAAATGTAATAATTTCTCACATAAGATATTCCTCGATAATCTTGTCATTTCTATCCCCTCCCCCTTTTTTGTGATCCAACATTTTATGATTCCATACCTTACTCAAAAAATGCTTGCCAGTGCAGTAGTGTGCCTGTGCCACTTTTCTCGTAAGTCCAGACTCTACTGCACTTACCATGAATAGACAGAGATGCTTCTCCGTGTTTACATCATCGTTCAATTCCTGCAAATATGAATCGCCTGTAAAAACTACGTTAAAAATTCGCGTTTTTTCGAAATTAAGATCGCATAATAAATGCGTGCATGCGCGATGGTAAAATATAGATCAAAAATTTTGAATTTTTTTATTTGCCGTTCTTCACATTCATCATTCTATCGTGACACATAACTTGTACGCAAGTGCCATCGCCATGTGCGCGTTGCATATTCCCTCCGGGTCCGAGATCCTCTTAACCATCGCCAGGAACTTGAAGAAGTTCCGGAAGGCGAGTTTCACATCGCCCGATCGCAACTGACTCATCCCCAGCTCGTATAAAACGTTCGCCATATATTCGTAATGTCCAGCTGCGGATGTGAGGCTGATTAATGATATTGTAGGACGAGATATCTTTTTTTTTATAATTTCAAGAAAACTATGAATTTTACTGAGAGACGAATTGATGTAGAGAAAATTGAATTTCACGATCTTCGAGAGAACGAACCCGAAATAACAGGATAACATTTTAACAAAATTATAAAATGATATAACTCAATAGACAAATATTTTACTATATATTTCTCTTTTTTTTTTTTTTTTTAAATAAACAGCTTACAGTCCGTTGCTCGAGCGAGAGCTTCAGTGTATGCTTTCACAGCGACGTCTGGTTGATCGCAGCCGACTTGTTGCGCGTGCATCAGTAATACTTTATACAGAAGCACGTTGCATTCTCGAAAGATGGTCTCTTCTTTTCGACCAGTTATCTTCGACGCATTCCATGACTTCTTCTGAGACGCTTCACGTGCGATATTTAAGTGATATAGCGATCCTGCCGTGTCTTGCACTGATTGCATCGAGCGAATGTAATTTTATTGATATTAATTTATAATACACTGACTTATAATGATCGGCTACGTTTAGTAAAAAAAATAACTTAATGAGCGCTTTACGTTGGATTATATTTTTAGATCTGAAATGAGAGAATTATTTTTATCGATATAAAGATACAATCCAATAATTATAATGTTCGAGTTGCTTTTTCTGCTTAACGTAGCTATAAATTTGTAATCTATTGCAAATATACCACGTCTGTAAATATTTTATTAATAATAAATGATCAATTGCATATTGAAACGATATAGTATGTAATTGCGGAAAAAAAAATACTGAAACGGTGTGGCTGTTTATGCAGAAAGTCAACAGGAAGTCGTGACTTGCCCGCCGGATCCGTTCGCTTGCTAATTTGCATGTATAATATATTTGCATAGTATAGTTTCGCTAACTTTGTTCGAACAGAAATCGGCCGTACAGGTAGCGTACGAAGATGCTCGTCTGCTGGCTGTTATCTTCTAATACAGCGTTCTCCAGAGCGCTACGATAAAGCCGCTCCGCCACCCACCACCATTCCCAAGTCATTGCTTGAAAGGATAGCGCCATATTCAGAAATTCTGCAGCCGTAGAAATATAGTCTCCTATCCAAAAAATTTTTAACCGTGATACTCGTGTACTCGTACTTTGTACATCGTGCTTCCGGATTAAATGTCAAAGTTCAATGATAGGAATTACCATACACGATTGTGGTACCTCAATTGTTATTGAGAACAATGGTTTCGCTCTTGTATTTCGCAAATGAACGCAACGTTAAAGATTCTATTTAGAAAGGTTTTGTTGAAGTATTTAAAAATTTAGCTGGATACAGATCTGAAAATAACTTTGTTCAATCGTCAAAATAATTATGTAGGCAAGCATGGCATGATGAGCAATGCTACAAAAAATTTTTATATTCTAGTAATTAACTTGAACATTTTCCAACAATATTATTTGTATTTATGTTTAAATTATTCAGAAAATTATTTCCAGAATTATGTCGTTTATTGTTTATTATCTTTACATCTGCATGTCTAGCTGAATTTTTTAATATTTCAACAAAATTGTTGTTTCCGTGTATACATCAATTTTCTTTCGCACCGGCATTTTTGGCTTGCTCGACAGTCATCAAGCCATCTCTTAGGCGCGACATCGCGTTCTTGTTCTTTTTTAAGCGCAGCTTCTCCCATATTAGAGTACCAGGACCAGCCTTCCTACGAATCTCCTCGTCGAGTTCGAATAATTCTTTCAAATATCGGATCGATTCCTCATAGTTGCCTTCTTCGAGCTCGTCAATGATCGCTTCGTGAGGTAGTAAATGGAATCTACTCGAAGATAGAATAAAAGGACGAGTTTGATGGAACATTTATATTTCATTTACAATTCGGATAAAACGAAGGAAAATTGAGGAAAGAAATAGAGGTAATTATTCAGCTCATCTTCGATTTCAATATTAATAAAATCATTCTTGTAATAATTGCTATTATAAATGCATTAATTATACTATTCGACGTGTTTGTATGTGAAACGAAAGAATCTGAAGGGAAAAAAAAAGAGTCGTTCTGAGAGAGAGAATGGACTTTTTATTCCAAAAAATAAAGCGACCTTCTCACTTCTGAAGGGGTTAATATCGGAAGCATCGCCTTCAGTTCGTCCTTAACCTTTCCCATCTCCCCCGATCGGGCTCCCGCGAGAGTTTTGATCGTTGTTGCTCCTGCGATCTCGGGATTGACTTTCGATAATTCTTCGGCAAACCCCTTTCGAATCTGTCTCACGAGCGTTTCTAAGTCACGTCTTTGCACGTCTTTGAGCCGGCCTTTCATCTCCCTCAGTCGCGTGATCGGGAACGAGGAATAGTCGGTTCTTAAGTTTCGCGGCTCGATTAGTGCCGCAATTTATTGCACGAGATAAATATCAACGTAAGCGATAAATATGCGTTATACAACGATGGAGTCAGTAATATACAACATATACATGTAATTTCGCGCGGCAGCGTTTGTTTTACGCACGTGCGCGCACGAGATGCGATTCCTCGAAAAGGTCACCGCGAGATCGAGGCTCCCGAAATTCGCAGCTCACTTCCTCGTCTTCGTGCTCCTCTAAATCCTCTACCCAACTACGCTGAATAAAGAGATGCCGTTTTAAGCGGTGGCGGCTGCCTGCTTCCTCGGCACCAATTTGATCTTGAAGCCCTCCGTGCGCTTGAGAATAATGTCAGCCTGAAGTCTGAAATCGGACTCTTTGATATCTGACTTGATGCGGTAGTTCCTCATGATCGTAGACAGGATGATCTTCAGCTTCAGCATAGCGTATTTGCGACCCACGCAGGAACGAGGTCCAGCCGAGAACGGCACGAAAGCGTAATAATGCCGATTGGCGGTCTTTTCCGGCAAGAAGTTATCGGGGTCGAAAACTTCCGGATTCGGATAGATGTGTGGCTGCCGGTGCATCTTGAAGGTCGTTACTATCACCGTGCTCCCAGCTGGGATCGTATAGTCTCCCGATGCTGAAACGGCAATCGTATAATTTTTTGAGAATTGCAACAAATTATTTAATCAAAGAAGTTGGTAATGCACTAATGTTGGCAATGACTTGTATAATATTCGCATGGCGTTCAATTTGTCCGGAGCAATGCCAATTTCTCGAATATCAAAGTTTGGGAATTATATACATAAAAAGAACGGGCCTTCTTTTCATGTAGACATCTCAGTTTTAAGAACTCACCGAGTTTCAAGTCAGTTTTGATGTCACGCGCAATGACGGGCACAGGTGGATACATGCGAAGAGTCTCCATGAGGCATCGCTCGAGGTATTTCATCTCCAGTGTGTCCTGGAAGGTCGCAGGTCTGTCACTGTCGCCAAAGATCTCGTCGAGTTCTTGGATAACTTTTTCTTGAATGTCCGAATGACAGCCCATTATCGACAAGAAGAAGCTGGATGCAGCCGCGGTCGTGTCATGTCCCTATGAAAATGAATGACAGAACAGACGACTTATTAATTAGAATCGATCCTCTCAAAGTAGTCAAGCTAGTATTTATAGTCTGTTCTTATTTCAAGATCGTCTTAAGTAATATCTTAGGATTATAATGCGGCTCTCTGATCGATTCATAATATCTTAAGACAGTTTTAAATATAAGAATTGACTATGAATATCAGCCTCAGTCACATTTCGCGACGTCTACCTCGAACATAATAGTGTCGACCTGTTCCTTGACTTCTTCGTCTGTCAGGATAGAACCGTTCTGACCGGCCTCTATCAACAAATCGAGGAAAGCTTGCCTCTTTTTCTCACCAACGTCATTATCTTCTACATCGAGGTCATCTTTTAAACCAGCCGCCTGTCCGAAGGAAAGTCCTTCCACAGATGTGCTCTAAGGAATATATTATGTGTTAATAGCTTAATGCAGCTCTTTCTGAAAATTATCTAATTTGAAAATTGTCTACTTTGGTGGTCTTGTCGTTGCTATTTTGCGTATATTCTTCGATAACATTGTGTTTGCCGTTCTTGAATTCCTGCTTCTTGCGTGCAATAACTTTCTTTGTGAGCCCGTGAATGATCTTTAACAAACGGATCTGATCTTTTCCGTATTTCGTAAGATTGAACAGCCAGTCCGGTCTGAGCCAGATTTTTGTGTGACGCAGATGGAGAATGTCGCACATCCTAGTAAATGATAAGGCAATAACGAGATATCTTATATATTTCTTCAACATGAAAATATTCAAACATTTCAAGGGATAAAAATTGCATAAAAATTTTATAACATGGAAACTTGTTGATAGTGTTATAAATTCAAGATATTTTAGCCACAGGAAAAAGTCGGATCTGAGAACAGTTGATCAGAGAATTTCCAATTAAAATCGATTAAAGATAAACTGAATATAAAACAACTCCCGATGTCTTTCTTTCTCAGTTTCCAAATCTGGAATTTGCATATTGGATACTTACTTCATAACAGCCATGGCATATTCGAAGCCGCTTCGGTCTTGCGTGGTCTTGGAAACACCCATGGCGGTCTCGAGAAGGATCTCGACGGTGCACTCGGACATGTAATCGTGGCAGTCGAATTCCTTGTTGCCTTCCTTACGCATTCGTTCCACCACCGCACGCGAATTGGCGTTAAAGAGATCGATGAAACTCTTGAGTATGTTTAAGTGAAACGTCGGCGCGATTAATTTGCGATGGGCGCGCCATTTCGAACCTATGTAATAGATCACTTATTATCCATTTGTTTTTTTATAAATTATTTAATCAAAGAAGTTTGTAATATAACAGTATTCCCCATTTCTTTGCTGCGATCGAATCTAAAGTGATTCATCCTGAATATTTTTAACGAATTGCCATGATCGTGAGACGAATTAGAATACATTATTAACCCAAAAGTAATCATTTCATTTTTTTTACGTGAACGATCACCTGTGGTGTTTTTACTAAAGATTGCATTTAATTAATAATTTTTGTTTCTAATTATATTAGTGCAATCTTTTATTATACTTGTTATAATATAAAAATTCTATTGTGACGGACACATGTGATAAAACATATAAAAATTGGACTGACAATTTGTATTAACCGATGTTACATCAATGATATTAATAGAACGCAGTGGAACAAAATCCGAAGAAAAGAAAGAGAAAGAGTTATATTTCACGGAGATGTATGTAAATTTAACGTAAATTTCCACCCCCCTCCCCATCCCTGTTGTATTCGGTGCTCGTGTTTGAAGACTTTCTATTGAACACGCGGAAGTAGGAAGAAGAATGAGCGTGGGAGAAAGAGTCGGGGGGAGTGAGAGAAAGAGCAAGATAATCATTACAACACGTGGGAGAGACAGAAGATCTATACTTTATGACTGTACATATTAGAGTACACTTACTATTTAGTACTTGAACTGAAACAGACACTCAGAAAGAATGACTTTGCTGAAGTATCTAAAAATTTAGCTGGATCTGAAAATAATATTATTGAACTCAAAATAATTACATAAGAATCTCAAACATGATGAGCAATGTTGCAAAAAGTTTTGACATTTCAGCAATCAGTTTGAGAGTTTTACGTAATTATCCTAATAATTATCCAACAAAATTATTTTTAGATTTGTATCTATAATTGAAGTTTTAATTTTTTTTTAATTTTTTGCCTCAACAAAACCGTCCTTTCTGTGCATATATTTGAAGTTTGGCGAAAGCAAGATAGAAAGTGCAGTCTAGTGCAGCGACAAAGAACAAACCTGGAGAAACAGAGATCGTCGTAATTGTGCAACGCGAGGAAAGACTGCGATGCGCGCATATGTGCGGGGAAACGGAGCTAGGGAGAGAAAGCACCGTCGCGCGTGCAAATTTCCTTCCTGTTTTGCGTCCCGTGGATTACTCGGACTGATTGCATTTCACTCTCCATCCCTCTCTCCCCCGCGTTGCCTTTTCTAAATACAAGTACGTTGTGTCTCGTGCGACACATGCCACGCGCATAGGCGTCGACTCCCCAGGTAGAACAAAATCGTAATAGGATCAAAATAACATTAAATTAAAATCATTTTTCGAAAAAAATCATAATGATATCATTTGATACACTTTTGATGATAATTTTTGTGATGAATTGATGAATTCTTGATATGATAATAATTTTTAACTAAAAAATCATTATGATATCAATAAATGATTTTTGAGTTAAAAATTATTTCTCGTGTTATATATCGAAATCGCATAACGAGATTGCTTGTATTTTGCTGTTACATAAAAAAATGCATATGGAACAAATCTATTGATCTTACAGTTACGGTTACAACTGTAAAAAGATAGTAAATCAAAAGATTCGTTATTATTATAATCAAATAAAGAGTCTATTAATATTCATAAGCCGGTATTCATCATATTTCAGTTCTTATTTTAAGACTATAAATAAATTAGATACAAAGGCCGAGGTGATATTTTTTGCAATAAGTTTTTTTCAAATGCTAATAGCATCAAATCAAAGATTTGATTAAATTTAATGCTTTGAGTCACATATGTATTATACCTTTTGGCTCTTCTTTTCTAGACGTATTTCGAAGATTTCACCGAAATTAATGATTCTTTTTTCATTAATCGCTATATTAATATTTAATTTTGACTTCTGATTTTTCTATTTTTTTTTTGTTATAAACATTTTAACGCGGAAAAAAACGCTTTTTTTAAATTCAGTTGTGAAAAAAGCCCCTATGAATATACTCATTTTTAAAAATTATATTTATATTTTTGAGGTCGCTGATTACGAATATGCATTCGGTTTGTTTTATAAATTTTATTTCAATATTCTTACGTTTGTTTTATAAATTGTATTTCAACATTTTTTTATAAATTGTATTTCAATTTTTTATAAATTCATTGGTTGGATTTATATTCAATTACTTCAGAAAACCTTATTTACGGATTTTTCAGGATAGAATACGAATTGTAGTGAAAATTAAGAATTAATTTGCTTTTTTAAGCCGCTATATTGTGCTCGCCATCTTGAATTTTAATTTTTTTAGGATCTGATAAAAGATTTGATTTCAGTGACCTAAAAAACCTATAATTCTATATATTTTTCAGAGATTAATCTTTTCCTTTTTTTAATTGCGTGACTCAAAGGGTTAAGGAAATTATTAATATTTCACATTGATTGTATTAAAAAACTGAAAATGATCAGCGCGCAGTAATTTCTGAGATAAATTGATTTTTAAAAATATATAAGTATATATATATATATGTGTTAGTCTAATATCTAACTTTGACACTTCTTTATCTAAAGTAACTTCAAGATAATATAGCTTTGTAACTGGTTTATGATTATATTTAAGATTGTATTTAAGATACATTTTAAGACTGTATTAAACAGTCTTAAATATAAAAACCAACTATGAATACTGAACAAAGTCTGTTCTCACTACAAGTTTAAATAATTATTTTAAGTAATATCTTAAGATAAGCTAATATGTTCTGTGATTGGTTTATGACATTTCACTGGCAATGGTTTATTTACTTTATATACATTTTAGAATTGTACTTTAGACAGTTTTAAATATAAGCATCTAAAAATTTAGTTAAATACAAATCTGAAAATAATTTTGTTGGATTATCAAAATAATTTCAAGAAACTCTCAAGTCTAACGAGTAATATTGTAAAGTTTTGATATTTCAGCAATTCGCTTGAGTCTCCTATATAATTATTATAACGGTCTAACAAAATTATTTTCAGATCTACCTCTAGCTAAAGTTTTAAATATTTTCAACAAAATCGTCCTTTTTGAAATAAAATGCATGTACGTGCGTAACAATTTGATGTAACAACGATCGTCGACTACGCGCCAACTTTTATCGTCGACTTTCTCGATACTGTAAAAAAAGGAGATAATGATTCGCTGAGCATTTATTTAAACGCGTTGTCTGCAATTTCATGCGTACTAAATATATTAGCTTGTTAATAAACCTGTTTCTTAAATTATAGATAAATTAGATATCCTGTTTCGTAATCGTCGAATTCAACAAGAACGTCTTGTATTCATCGCTTATCTTTCTTGAATTATATTTGTGCAAGAGTAGATATTAATTTTAATGTATAAAGAAACATTTCATTTATTTGACCTTTTGTTTTATTCGATCAATTCTTACTTTCTCTAGTTGCTCTCTCACTTCACCGAATTGCAAAACTCGATCGCGCACATGATCTAGGCAAGTGCAATTACGAGAAGCCGTACGATAACATCTGAATTATGTGATCGTTATATAACTAGCCGTTAAACAAACTCGCGCGAAGTGATCTAGGAGGAAAAGGGAAGAGGAAGAAAAGAAAGAAAAGAGATGCGTGGTATGCATGACGCCTTTACCGGATGTCATGACGAGGCGCGTGAATTAACCGAGGCGGTAGCACGCGTGTTACGTGTACGCTGTGCGCTGTTACGCCTCGGTGAGAGAGTTCCGTCAATGAGAAAAAGGACCTTCACTTGCGATACCGAGAAAGTCGGCGATAAAAGTTGGCGTATAGTCGACGATCGTTGTTGCATCGAGTCTGCGCGCATTCTGCATTTCTTAAGTTTTTGTTCGTTCACGACGACAGAGTGAAACCTGTTTTGAGGATTGCGTTCAACCGAGTGCATCCATGTCTCTTTTTACCTTTGTTTTTATCCCCCAATGTTAAACAAGAATAAAAATGATACGTAAGTGAAAAAATTTTTGAACATACATTTTTGTAAAATGTATCTCATTAATTGTAAAAAAAAAACATAAAATAAATAATTTATTTGCTACAAATAAAATTTAATTTCACCGTATTTAAATAAGGATTTTTTTTCAGTAAACATTATATCTCACAAATTTTAGTATCTCATTAATAAGTTTTTAAGTGTCTTTTTCTCAATAAACTAAAAATTGATGGTCCTCATCCGAAAAATTCGGAAAGAGAAATAATAAGAGGAAAAAAGACAAGACATTTAGTTGAAATTCAATTGTAGATGAATGATTTAAATTTAATCTCAGAATTACTTGAAATAAATTAAGTTTGAATAGTGGAAATTGCTAACACTTACAATGGAGCTACGTAAAATTTCATCAAGATGTAATCTTATAAATATATAATTGTTTTGTTGTTTTACAATACAGGGTGTTTCCAAATTAAATCGCAAAACTTCGGGAGCGTGTAGAGGAGTAAAAAACTAAGAAAAAAAGTCCTATAGACATATGCTCGTTTTTGCTCCGTTTCAGAGAAATCGAAAAAAAATGTTTTTTTTACCTGCAAGATTAAATGGGGACCGTTTTCTAAATTTCTTGGAGAATGAATTTTCTGACTATTTAGAAAACATCCCATTACAACAACGTACTGAAATGTGGTTTCAATTAGATGGATGCCCTGCTCATTACAGCAGAGTCGCTAGAACCTGGTTAGATAGAAAATTCCCACAACGATGGATTGGACGTGGAGGAGCAGTACATTGGGCAACTCGTTCGCCCGACTTAACGCCATTAGATTTCTATGCATGGGGTACTCTGAAGCAAGAAGTTTATTCTTCGCCTATTCAATCAGAGCAACATTTGAGAAATCGTATCGTAGCTGCAGCGAACAGAATATCGCAAGAACAGTGCCTGGCTGCTACAAGAGCCGTGTTTGACAGATGCAATGCTTGTATTGCTGCAAGAGGTGCACATTTCGAACAAAATCTTCATTAAAAAGTTTATAAATAAAATAATTAAAATAATAAATTAAATATATTTTTTTCTTTTTTCGTGATTTCCTGCGAAACAAAGCAAAAAGGAGCATATGTCTATAGGACTTTTTTTCTTAGTTTTTTACTCCTCTACACGCTCCCGAAGTTTTGCCATTTAATTTGGAAACACCCTGTATAATACGTATATTTCAAAATTTTTTATTACACGAAATTTTTAATTATTATACGAATAAACTGAGCGGCATTAAGAGATACCCATTTTCCGAACGTAACATTCAAGCGCAAAACGATGGAAAAAAAATATGCGGAACATTCTCTAGTTGTTTATTGCTTTTCTCGCACAAAAAAGAGTTATTTATCATTGTCATGTTATACATTACGCAAAGACAGGTTTTCAGAAGCATGTTAATAAGGCAATAGGTATTTACGCATTTATAACTTTCGATTGACTTTGCGTAAGATCTTTTTCACTGTTATATCTCTCTTCTTACCCCGTTCTTCTGATGAGAGTTAATAACACTTTAACGATAGTTAAATGAAAATTACTAGCTTGAGGATAGCATATTCTACGCGTGTGGAAAATTTATTTTGCCATTAACGACGAGCTCTGAGATATCGATAGGAAGTAGTTAATACGCACCAGTAGAGATGAGGAGACCATTTCCGAGCCAGGGCTGGAAAAACCGGTATTCAGTAGACTTGTCAATGTAGACATGGCTAGACAAGATGATTTCGACATCACGCGGATCCATAAGAAAAATCAGCAGCTTTGGTCCGAGCCAGAGTTTAATAATCTGGTCGAACTCGAAGGACTTCCTGTATAAGGTACGGAATATGGCTGCAACACAGAGACACAGGGATGCGTAATCGGAAGTTACATGAACGTGTTAGTTGCGCGGTGCAAATTCACTCGGTTGTCCAATCTAAGCTACCTAATCAATGCTGCTTAATAATAGGTAACACGAAAGATACACAGAAAATACGTAATCGTCAAATTAACTTCTAATCCAATCTCGAAATTATGGCGAACGTTGGAATTAATGGTGTTAGTTGTACGATCTGGAATGTTCGCGATCTATTAACGCGATCTAAACTGCTTTTACTCATGAGAACTTCCTTTGCTACTCTCGATTATAGCAAGAATGAGGAAATCATTTAAAAAATTACTCAGCACAAAATGTAAAGTTGTTTAACTTTTAGGTTGATGTAAGTATCTCAAAATCAGAATAGTTTTGAGATGAACCAATATTGAGATCAAAGGATTGATTAAATAACCTGAGTTGAATTAAATAACCGAATTAAGATATGAATTTTATATATGTTTGTGCTCCGTTATTATATCTTTATATTATCGCCTTACTGTCCGAATTTCCTAGGAGCAATAGTGCGTTTCCAAACAACGGCAGGCCTTCCGGACCCGGGATTTTTTCCGCCAGCTCGATCATATGGCGGCGTGAAATCCTAAAGTAGATGTAGTATAGAACCAAAGCCGGTATCAAGAGAGACAGGAAAATGGCAGACGATGATAGACCATTAGACGCCGCGGCGGCAACGGACCCAGCTATCATTTCCGGTTCAGCCGCTGACATGATTTCCTAAAAAGAAGGATGTTTGATTAAATCGTTTAATTAACGTCTTTCAAAACACGAAATGCTGCAGAAAAAAGGAAAAATCAGAAACACCACGGAGTCAGGATAGATGCATGATCAACATTTTGACTGTCATATATATCAATGTCGTTAGCGGGTTAACGAATCGGACTGATCTTTAGTATGAGAACTGTAGGCATGAATCGCGTACTCTCTAAAACTTCGAGAATGAATAGTCACTCTGAAGAATGAAACCTCACTTTTAAAATGAAAATTGATCCACTCTTTTTCAAGACTGGCTCAATTTTCATTCTTCAGATTGAGATTCCACTCCAAAGCAGAAATTAGAAAGTATCCAGTCCAAATTAGACACACCTATAAGTTGTTCAGGTTGCGGGTAATATTTTGACACATTTCCTACTTACTACTATTTGTATGTAAACCGAGAATACTTTACATTGATTTTATATAGTATATATTGCACAGAAAAAAAGATTTTCTCTGCCGCAGTTAATCTTAGTTTGTTATAATATATTTGTTGCCGTAATTATAAATTTAACGTAACTATAAACTACAGCGAAATAGTTTGCTGTTGCTGCTATAATATAGATATCACAGCTAAGACATTAACTATAATACCTATATTTTAGCTGTCCATATTTTACACCTATCATTTAGTTACCCCATAGTTTTTACGACAGCTACTTTTTTTTTCCGTGTTGGAATTCCGAAAAGGCCTATTAATTCAGCCGAAAATTTTTATTTAAATAATATATTTTATTGTGTGTGATTTATTTTAATGTGAGAATTTTACTTAAAATTATATTAGAAAAACTCATTTCTTACGAATTCATGACGGACGATAAATATGTGTATATTTACATTCATATACACGGCGCAGGATGATATGTATCTCAATGCTGCGTGTATCTATTTTTGCACACAGATCAAACATCCACAAATATTTTTAAAATTATCAAATTTTAGTCATATACAATTTACACTTATTTGATAAAAGTTAGGCACAAAATAATAGTGTGACGTCAAAGAACAAAAATCTTTGCGGCAGTCAAAGATTAAAAATAATAATCGGGGGATTTCAACCACCTGTTATCTTGTCGATTCGCAATTCAAACTTCTCGAATTTTGCGCGTTGAGAGAGCGTTTTAAAGATAAAATAGAGACATGAAAAATCGACAGAACAAACTGGTCTGAAGAAAAAATCACCCTCTTTCCTCTCCCTAAAACTTGACGACAAACTTTTCACGTGTTCGAAAGTCGTTTCGAAATTAAGTATTACTTTTTTCTGCAATCGCGATAAATAATATGTGTCGTTAGACGGGTTTACTATATTAAGGCACTAGGACTTTAAGTCCTTCGTGGCTTGAGAAAATTGATATATCCTGCAGTCCCACTATGTTATCACAAGCACGAAAAAATCAAGCAAAATATATTTTATTAGAAGTCTGCTTAATCCAATGATTGGTCATTTCGAGAACTGGATTGTTTCCTTTTTTCGGTTTAATTCTCTTCATCTTTTCTTCTAACACCCACCTTATGTGTGCTGTTCACGAATATACGATCGAATCTTTTCGCTGAACCAACATCGAACTGATCTGCTTGTCTATCCGCAGTCGTTTATAAGCGGTGCTTTCGACCACCACCATCACCGCCGACTAGATGCTAATAAACCGCCGATGACATCTAAAAATAAATCTTTCATCCCCCTTTTGCCTTTTTCCACCAAATCATCTACACAGTTAATTAAAATACGCTTATATACAATTAGACTTTATTATGAAGCGTGAACTTCTGATGCAAAGCATAAAATGCCAAGACAATGTAAAACAATTTACATGAAAAAAAAAACTTTTAAAAGTCATCGCTTTATCATTTTGTTCGATTAGAAACGAAAGGTAAATAACATTCTCTCCACTCAATGATTATGCTTATTTAAATTTTTCATTGTGTTTTCGATCGCGACTTGAAGCATTTTTTGTCACTCAACAGTGACTCATCCTAAAAGAAAATTATCATGAAAGAAGAGGAGCGATTATGGAATAGGTGAGAAGAGGGTTGTAGAATACTACGATATCTTGTATAGTTTGCGTTGCATTTTGAGGGTGGCCATCGATATAACAGGACTAAATCAGTAGAATCAAATCAGATTTATCGGAATTTTTAGTACTCATTTTGTATTAAATTGTACTATTAATGATAATTGTGTGCCATTTCGAAAAAAATCGTGGCGGTGCTAGCTTAATATTAAGTTGGCAGGACCAATTCAAAATAATAAAAAAAAGGAAAAATAATATCAGAAATCAATAGGATTGAATTTGTACTATTTTGTACTACCAAAAACAATTCTATATTATATGTCATTTCCAAGAAAACAGTGGTGCTGCTAGTTTAATATTTAAGCTGGTAGAACTATAAAAAAATACAACACAAGAGCAAAAATTAACGTAACTGAATTTGTACTATAATTTGTAGAAGAAAGTCGCCGATACCGACATATCACTTTGTTTTTGGACAATATTTCTTAAACAAAAAATAAAAATAAAACTTTAAAAACGTAAGTACAAACTGAAAAGTGTCTTCTATCAGACAGTATAAGCAGTTTTTATAATACTGTTTACAATTTTGCAATAAATAATTTTTTTCATAAGGTAAGCAAAAATGAGCGTCTGACAAAATGGGCTCCAAAACACAGTAGGCAGTAACGCTATGTGTATTCATATTCTTTTTATTTTACAAGCATTACCTGTATAAAGTACCTACAAGTGAATGTATATAAGATTTCCTAGAATCTTTTCACTTCGTTATAAAACATTTTTATTGAATTATATGCATATTTATTTTATGCTATTCTGCAAGATACAAAGGAAACTACAAGCATTTAAAATGACGTAATATTATCAATAATATAGTCACTATTATTTAAACCACGCAATTTGCAAAAGAAATTGTAAGAATTTTATTTTTGCATTCGTAGAATTCGTTTTTAGCTAATTTGATATAGAAACAAGCCACAAATATACGAATTATGAGTTCGTACTTCTTTAATTAGCTAAACAGATCATGATTTTATTAGTATTAATAAAGTGCAATAGTTAGTGTCTGAGAAATAAGAGGGTGTCACTTTAGGAGACCTATATCAATATCGGCGACTTTCCTCTACCATTGAAAATAAATTGATATTTTACATGTTTTCTCCTTAAAATGACTTGATCAGTATATACTTACAATCTATGAAGCATTTTACGTCAAACCGTGCACTTTTAAAACATTATTTTATTTATTTTTTTGTCAATTTGCTAATATATTTTACAGATAAAAATATGAGATTTGTGTTCCGCGAAAAAAACGTGAGATTGTTTTTTGTGAAGTTATTGTAAGTTGCAGAAATTCACAAAAAACGTCGCTCATGCGACAACATTCAAATTATTATGTCATCGAAACCATTAGTCGTACAAAAAAAATGCAAAATTTTCCGAGACTAAAAGTCCGATTTTTAAGATCTTAAATTGTTTTATGGATGGGTTATTTTTAATTTATCATTTTCATATGAATAAATCATTTTCCATTTGTTTACAATTTTTATCAACATTTTTCATCATCAACTTGTTCCTATTTCAATTATGTGAAGTAACTCTGAAAATTTCAAAATGGAACTCGAATGAACTGTATAGTTAAAAAATTCGAGTTCCATTTTTGAAATTTTCAGAATTACTTCATAATTGAAATGTGAATATGATATTTTTACAAAATTTTTAAATTGGTGAGTTGATGAAAAATGTTGATAAAAATTGTAAACAAATAGAAAATGATTTATTCATATGAAAATGATAAATTAAAAATAACCCATCCATAAAATAATTTAAGATCTTTAAAATCGGTCTTTTGCATTTTCTTGTACGACTAATAGTTTCAACGATATAAAAATTTGAAAGTCATATAAGCAACGTTTTTTTATGAATGTCCACAACTTGCGTCAATAACTTCACAAAAAAATCTCATGTTTTTTCGCGAAACACGTGTCCGTTATCCGTGGAATGTGTTAGCAATTTAAAAAAAAGAAATAAAATGTTTCAAAAGTGCACGGTTTGACGTGGAATGCCTCATAGATTGCAAGTATAATATACTAATAAAGTCATTTTAAGGAGAAAAAAGAAATGTAAAATATTAACTTACTTTCAAAGGTACAAATTAGTACAAATTTAGTTGTATTAATTTTTATCCCAGTGTTGCTTTTTTATGGTCCTGCCATGTTAAATATTAAATATTAAACTAGCAGCGCCACTATTCTCTTGGAAATGATATATAATATAGAATTATTTTTGATAGTACAAAATAGTAATACAAATTCAATCCTATTGATTTCTGATATTATTTTTTTTCTCTTTTATTTTAAATTGGTCAGTTTATTTTAAATTCTGTCAGCTTAATATTAAGCTAGCAGAGCACCACGATTTTTTTTCAAAATGGCACACGGTACAAAATTATCATTAACAATTTAGTGCAAAATGAGTACTAAAAATTTCGATAGGTTTGATTTGATTCTGCTGATTTGGTGTTGTTAGCTTCATAGAACTATCGAAATTACTTCTTCATACTCTGCTTAGACATTATACATGCATGGCCATGAAGGGGCCAAAAATAGAAATTATTAAACGGTCGTGGAGTCTTAAATCGTAGGAAATTGATCAATCATAGTCAAATATAAGGAGAATAATCGATTATAAAAGGTCAATTTTCTACAACTTAAGACTCCACCATCGTCTATGACTCCTATTATAAACCCTGGTAGGTACACTGAAAAAAATGATGTTTAATCAACAGTATTATTTTAATTAAAAATAATTTTGTTAATTCACACACACAATAATGAAACACACTATTAATGAAACAAATACGTCATGCTCTTGTTTTAATAAAATTTTATTTGTTTCATTAATATTGTTGTTAAATCAATAAGATTATTTTTTCAATTAAAATAATGTTATTAAAAAACATCATTTTTCTCAGTGTAGATATTATAATAGACAGTTTTACAGGCGTGTATTCTTTACGTAATTTTGAGAAATATATTAGTATTAATTTTGTATTAATTTTGTATTCAAGTCTAGCTTGTGGAGATCTTGCATATGGCTTTCAAATGATAATTTTTGATAATAAAATACAAATAATAATATACTTAGTGTATATATAATGTTCTATATTGTCTCTTCTTCTTTCCTTATTCAGTTTTTTTAATTTAAAAAATAAAACGTGCTCGCGTTTTGTATACCCGACGGATTTCGTTATAATGCATAATTAGTTCTCTCTACGGTTAATAATCCTCTCCTTTAGTCTATTCAATTAGTCATTTCAATTTGTCTCTTTTAGTCATTTCAATTTATATTTCTCAATTAAATACAAAGAGAAGCGTCTTATTATTTAGATAAATTTATTTAAAAATACAATATATATGTATTAGTCCAACATCTAACTTAATCGTGTTGGTGCTTCTTTATGTTTATTCGGTGGTATTTTTTTAAGGCATTGGTGCAAAGACAAAGTGGAAAGAGTCTGGGCATTACTATTGATTCAAAGCAATTACTGCATATCTTTTCGACTACGAACAAATGTCGACGATGAACTGGTAGATGAAGTGTCCATAAATCCTTGCGAGCATCGTTTTATCCATGTTATCAAATATTAGATGTACACGAGCGATGCGAACTTTAAGTGGAACGCACTAGTTAACTATTACATTTTGTTCCTCTCTTGTTCTTTCAATTTTCGATTCCGAAGTATTGCGAGTATTTTCATATGAAAATGTTCGCTTAAAGCTAAACAAATATAAGGAAAATTCGTTTATTACGAATAAATATTTGAGTGCCACATTTAAAATGTATTTTTCCTTATATTATAATTCTATTATATATTTAAAAAAAATTCATAAATGTTCACTACGTACCGGGGCCTGCGGGAGCCCGCGGATCCCAGGGCCCGTCGGTGCATCACACCGGTTGTACCGACGTTAAAAACTATTTGATTTATTCAAATTATCAGACCTGGGCGGATGTCCAGGTCACGACTCGGTGACTTCACATGTCATTTGATAAGAATATGGCTTCATCCATTTTCTTTGCCAGTTGTCTTGTATAATATAAAGTATATCATGCATTAGTATAATAGCGTAAAAACTGTTGCGAATGTTGCAAATTTTGTGCAAGATGTACATGGTCTTTTTTATAACGTATTTTTTATAACATTATTCGCGATTCCCAATTCAGCAATTGCGGAATTTGATTTCATATAATTTTTTTTATATAACAGTACTTTATTAAATTAGAATTTACTTATCCATAAAATTTATTTATCTTGGAGTTTCCTATAAACACACATGTGAAAAATTGCAAATAAAATTTTTTATGCGCTTAATACGTCTCAATGATCGAGAATGAATTAAAATGAATTTAAATTTTTATGCGTATTTTAAGTCTCATTGAATTCAATTAAAAAAAAACTTTATTGAACTAAATTCAAAATTTATTGAAAAACAGCATTTTCTATTTAGAGTTTTGAATTGAATAATATTTATGACGCACAAAAAAAGCAGATTTTAAATTAAAGGCATAGAAATGTGCTTTCATACAATAAATGAATAAAAATGTATTCAGATTGGAAAGAATTTATTTTAACGTTTGCGAATGCGTGTTTCTAAAAATCTAAATCCATTTCAATTCATTCTCGTTTATTAGGATTTTATAGCGTTTTTTATTTTTGGCAAATATTGGTGCGCACATTAAAGCTGTTATACCAGTACACATTAAAGTTGTTACACATTACTCTAATTTGAATGTAAAAGTAGTATATTTCAACTGATAAAATACCCAATGTATATTTTATCAAGTAGCACGATAAAATATATTGAGGATTTTGCAGTTTAATTCGTTTCTATATTTTTATTAAACATACATCTTTACGTCAATTTATGTACAACGGCTTTAAAGTGCGCTAAGTTCTGCCAATGAAAAACGTTATTAGTTTGATAAACAACTCATTTTATTTTAGCATTACTATAGTCTGTGTAATGTAAATATCACATTGTTCATTGAAACATTATCCAGCGAATTGTATATTAATTGTACATAATTTTATTTGTTTATAATTATCAAATTATTGTATATCTTAATATTTTATATCTCAGTATTTTCGACACATAATCTCCAATTAAAAATATTATGATTTTATGATTTAGCCCATTACGTTTGAAATTTTTTATAAGATTATTATATTTAAAATTATCAACATCAAGGATCTAATAATGGGATCCAACTGATTTCTGTCGAAGCTTATGAAGAATTTCCGTGTGACGCTAGAAGCACTGAAACATTTCCAGGTAACGTTAGAAGCATTGGAAAATTTCTGGGTAAGGTTAGAAGCACTGGAAAATTTTCTTGAATGTATGTTTGTTATATCATGATACATTTTAATATCTAAAGATAGTAGGATCTCGGCACTAAGCATGGCGCGAGACACTACCGTGCTTTTTTACGCGAGCCGGATCTCAATAACGGCTGTCCTGATCAAGTTTTAAATATATATATTTTACATAAAACTGTAAATAGAATTTACGTGAATTCTAACACGAATTATATTAGAGAGCTTAAAGTGAATTTAAAATGTGCTTTCCGTTATAAGATAGATATGATATATGTATATTGCAATTTATTTCTATATATTAATTATACAATTTTCTAATTTTCGAAAAAACACTCATCCGAGTAATAAAAAAAGAAATAGCTTATTTTTTTATATCTCACCACCAACAATAAGATATCGTTATTAAAGAATATCTTATGAAAGTGACTGCGCAAATTATTAGTAAGTTAAGTCATTAATATTAGTTTTATGACTTATTATCCTTCCGTTCTATATATCCACATTTTCAATTTTTATTTAAATCTACATTTATTGTTGTCAATTATGTTCAATTATTCATGCGGATAATAATTATATATGTAAAGAAATGCAATAATATGTATAAAGTCAATCATATATAATGTATTTTTTGCTAGATATTGCTATGTAAATTACTAGAATTGCATCACACAGAACTCTAATTTCTAGTAATTTATTAAAATGCAAGCAATCAAGCAAGAAAACACATCGTGTACCGCTGGCTTAAGATATTCTAGCGTAAATACGTTCTCATTTACCGAAGCGGTACAATAATAAATTATGAATTTAATATTGCAAAATGTGTGTGTACTAATTATTTAGATATTTGTATCGATGATCAAAACAATAACATATAACTACACAGCTTCCGCGGATCCGATGCACTTATTCGATAGTCATGGAAATTTCCTCGAAGCTTATCTAATAAATAACAACTATAAAAATAACATGATATAACATCAATGAGCTATAATTTTACATTCAGTAATATAACTATTACGTAATACACGTGTTACACATTACATTCATATTATTATATTATATATATAAATTATAAATTAAATTAAATATTTTTATTCAAGTATATATATATTTCCAGCAAGAAATGATTCATTTTGAATCGATATTAATTCGACGTCGAATTGATATTTCTCACTATATTGTAAGTGTGAAATTATAACATTGGTGTTACTTTTAGTTGATGTTTATTGTGGATACATAGGTCGGTATTCATAGTCAGTCCTTACATTTAAAATTTCATGGATTTAAAATTTAATGAATTTAAGATTTCACTGTCTTATAAGTACAGTCTCAAGATATCGTGAACCAATTAGAAAACTGTGTTAGTATTTTAAGATATTACTTAAAACGGTCTTGAAATAAGGACGGACTACGAATTCCGGTTATAAATATATACGAGAAAATTGATTGTACACCTTGAAACGAAGTGAAAATTACAAAAGTGAATGAATTTATCAGAATATTTATAATTTCATTAGTCAATACCTGGTGAATACCTCATTTTTATAATTTTCACCTCATTTCAAGATACACAATCAATCTTCTAATATTCCAGTTACGGTAAAAAAAAATCGAATCTCCCGCCAACGACGCGAAAGCAAATTGTCACTGCAAGATGGCAGCACGAGAACCCTTCTCATCCAGCTCTCTGAACTCGTATCAGTCATCAGTCACGTAAAGCGACAAGCGTTGCGAAGACGTGAAGATTGAAGTGGTGTTGTGATTTTCTCCAGTCGACTTTTCGCACGTGTACGTGACATTCGTGTTCGAATTACAGAGCAGAAACAGAAAGGAGAAAAGGAGCATGCGTCGTGTTGTGTCAGTTCTCTGACAGAACATCCGGATCATCACAGGTAATAATTGCCAATTTCCGTTCTCATTCCAATATTTCCAACCTCGATTTCGCGACTGATCGCCTAGAGCGACTTGCATCGCGCTCGGTAAAGAGGTCGATTCTTGTGACGTTTTGGATGAAGAAGGATCACGCGATACCGATCTCGTGATGATAACCGACCTATCCTATGGCTTCGCGACGATCCGTCATGCGGACCACGTGATCGCTTTGATCCACGCCTCGCGGTGGCCGTGAATTGTTTACCACGCGCTCGCGTGTCGCCATGGTGACGTCGCGCTGTCAATCCGCGAGCACGTGGTGCGACACTCCTGGCGCATGTCAGTCGATTTCGCGGGCGCGAAACTGCCGAAAATACAGTTCGGAGATCAGCTCCGCTGAGATTGATCGCGCAATATTCTTCTTGAGGTTTTTGAGCTACGGGCAGTGATGCACAGTTTAGAACGACCGCCGATTGAATTAATTGCCAATTAAATGCTAATTAAATAATTATTCCCCAGCAAACAAGCTGACGTTATTTGTCGTCATTTTGATGTTATTTTAGATGTCATTTTGACGTCAAAATGATAATATACATATAACGTCAACGTGTTTGCTGGGGGAGTAATTATTTAATTATTTTAATTAAAGTCGTCCTGCGCTACGATTAACTTAATTTTGAAATGTAATTTCAAAATAACTTAATCGATAACTATATATAAGATAATATACTATTTTTTAAATAGTATTATTAATTTTTTGTTTTTCAACATATGGAAAAAAAGCTAGGATTAAGAATATAGCCAATTATACAGTTGAAATTTTGTGGCAGACAATTTTGTCGGTTTTAACGACTAATTAATTAAATTAATCAGAGTTATTAGTCGAAATCGCCTTTATGTCCATTTTTATCAATGTAAATTAATTTTTAATCTCAATTTATAATTTACTTTTTATTTTTTTCTAATTCTAAGAATGAGGAAAAGATAAAAGAGTACATAAACCGAAATTAAAATTAGTCTACATTGGAAGAAATAGATATTAGTTCAATTACTTCATATTGGCAGAAGCGAGTCGTGAAATTATAATTACAATATATTTACAGTCCTATTCACACGTCTATGTTTCTTCAATATCAATATGAGATACTAATACTTTTATATTAATGCAGTAATTGTTATTATACTATTTAACCCTAATCAGTATTCGCGAATCCTGGAAGATTTTTTTTTTAACTATGTGAAAAATTGTTTATAACAAATGTTTTTTACAACCATACAAAATTTTAAGTTACATAATCTTATCCCTCGAATTCTAATCCTTAAAATGAAAAAAATTATTTAATTACGTTACCTTTAAGCAAAAATGCATTAATTTAAAGCACACTGGATGCCCGAATATCAATTAAGGAATTAAATTTCGGAGCAAATATCAATTAGGGTTAATAATACTAAATAGTAAATAGTAATAATAATTAAGAAGAGGTTTTCTTCAAATTGTTTAAAATCTCAAATAATAGGGAGGACTAACAACACATCTCGCAGTTTGCTCGAAAAAATAATTCTCAAACGTTGTTGCGCGAGGTCTTCGCGCTGCAGACCCGCTTGCTTTGTTCCGTTTCTCTGTTCGTTTTCCTCGACGGCGGTTGTTGTTGTTGTTGTTGCTGCTTTTTCTTCTTCTGCTTTTTCTTCACAACTTTCGGCTTGCCCGAGTCTGACGAGGCATCGTCCGACGTCGTGCTCTCGCAGAAGGCGTCGCGATGGCACACTCGCGTTCTCGTCGTCTTCGCGACGCTCGTCTTCGCCCCGACGCTGATGCAGGTGGACGCCACCGCACCGACACTGCGGAACTTTCGGCGCGACTCGAGTTTCCGCTGCGGTCGTTGTGGCTGCTTGGACACCGTCGACGTGGCCAGCAACTTCAACGAGTCCGCCTCAATCGTCAGGAGGGAGGAGGTTCTCGTGATTCTCGCATCCTTGCCCCGGGAGTTTAGGTTCACTGCCCGTTGCCAGTCAAGCTTTGCATTCTTCCTCTTGGACGGTTTCTGCCCGTCTGTTCGTGCGGATGTCTTCAATTGAGACGCATTCCGCCGCAACTTTTTCCGTGACTTCCTCGCGTTGTCTTTGTCCGCGTCGTAGACAAGCGACTGCGCCTTCTTGGACTGCGGCCTGAAAAAACGTTGCGCCAAAAGCGTAAATTTATTATGCGTACACATAGAAAAATGTGTTCTGGTTAAACCAATAAAAAGATCCAACCTGCAGAATAACATTTTGATGAGGCTGAATAGAAATAAATTTCTAGTGATGATAATTCTGTTTGGCCTCACCAAAATGCCGTTCTGATTGGGTTTTCCTGTTGGTTTAACTATAATAAAACATTTTTCAGTGCTCCTTCGCGGAAAATTCCGAAGCACATTGAATTGCGACGCACGCGATGTAATAAACAAAATTCTGGCATATATCTAATTGCAACGAAACATGCAACGAGCATATTCTATAGATGCGCGATAAGTCGAGTAGTACGACTCACTTTAACGTGACCTCGCCGTCCGTGGGATAGTGCATCAGAGCGTGTCTGGAGATACCCCAACTTAATGGCGTCTTAACAAATGCGTCGACAAGACGTTCCGCATCGTTGTTCTCGTCGGCGACGGTGCTGGTCGACACGCCAGTCCAGATCTGCCGTCTCAATGATGTTAGCTTGAGTCTCACCTCTTGGCTCGTCGGCGACACCGGCGACGGATTTCTCAGCATTCTGACAAACACAATTCGTGATTTTATAAAAAAAACGCATTCTTTATGATGAACGCTGTCGCTCCAATTAACTGTAACGATCACGAGGTAACAATCGAAAAATTGCTAAAACTAAATAGCTATTACTTTGTAATAAATCGACAAAATAAAATAACTTGCTCTACAAAGGAAATGCGTTTCATTTTTAGTATATAATTTAAAAATAAAAAGAAACGATCTTTCGAATATTACCTTGTACATCTACACGGAAAAAACAGTTTTGCTAAAGTATCTAAAAATTTAGCTAGATACAAATCTGTAAATAATATTTTGTTAGATTATCAAAAATAATTATATAGAACTCAAATTGATTGTTAGAATGTTAAAACGTTTTGCAACATTATCATTAAAGCTTAAGCATTCTACATAATTATTTTTATGATTAAATATATGGGCAGTTATCGATGAATTCTTCCTATATGTTTAGTAAAGAAACAATTAGTCTGTACCGAAGACATCGCGGATGTTGCCGAGTCTTCCGGTGATCTTTACGCGGTAGTAACTCTCCAAAAGATACGCTGCGAGGTCTCACGATTTCCGGTAAAATCAGCGCCTTCTCTTGTCGTTCCTCTTTCTCGGTTGTCTCCCGCTCGGAGAGCCCGATTATCTCTTCTCGTTGTTCTTGCTTACTTCTCCATACATCTGTAAGATACGCATGCACGACATATAACATAAACTGATATAATTATTTATTTCGATCTCGCTAAACGTACCATCGTATTCTCTTCCCTCGCTTCTGACAAAACTTTCATCAGCCGAGTCGGTCAGATCACACAGATCGCTACCTGGATCTGTGGTCGGCAAATCCATCACCGCTCGACGTGCCTGTTGACAACATAACGACGATTTTTATTACGTACAATTTAACGAGAGTAACGGGAATATTGCCAGTTGTTTCCAAAACAAGAATCAGATCCGTGTTTAAAAAAAAAAAGTAATATCTTTGGATTAACTTTGGGATAATTATATCGCTCATTTATTACAATAACGATAATTCAAAACTGTCACTTTTTAATTGCTTGCAAAAAAAGAAATATAAAAAAAAAACAAATTTTAAAAGAATATAATTTTTTATTCCTCTACAATCAGTTATTACATTAAAGTTGTATTTTTAAATTAATATTACAAAATTTTAATGATTTAAAACATTCAAACTTATTTTCTGGAAAATTTGATTTTTTAAATTATATTGTTATAGCAAATGAGCGATTTGCAGTACAAATTTCTCTTATTAAACTTTCTTGTAACTACAACCAGTTGCGAGATATTTGCTCGGACATTTATGGACGGACACCCTGTATACCAGATTTTTCCTGCGCTCCAAATAAATTCTTCCCGCGATGTCCCTTCGTGCTCTTCTTCTATAGAGACCGACGCTTCTCGGCGGGACGAAAGTCGGCGACGGTGGTGGCACACAAAGATACCGACGGCGACTCGCCAAGAACTCTCCGCCCTCGCTGGACCACGCAGCATCCGTGTACTCGGTCCTATCCTCTTCCGACGAGAAACTTTCCTGTGAGATATCTCCCTCGTCGCTAGAAAAATTTTTTTAACTGTATAAACTGTTTGGAAATAATATAGGATAAATAAAATATAAATTATCAGGAAGGATATACCTTGAATAGTCGGTCAAATCGATATTGATAGGCTCTTCAGCATTGGAGCCCTCCTTCGCTAATCTGGCTATAATCTTATTTCGGAGTCTTTCCTGTCGAGTCAAGTTTGCGAGATCCATCGTTCATCCTGATTCATTGGAATTATATAAATTAGAAACTTTTAATTGATATAATTTAAGTGCTTCTAAATTCACAGCAAAATGATAAGCTTTATTGAATTAATCTGATTTTACTTACATGAGAAGAGAGAAGAAGAAAGAGATATAAGCCCATCCCAGAAAGTGCATGCATAAACATCGAACAGATGTTGATTTGATTGCTATGTGCAACATGTACGTTTCTTATTTGAATATGAATGATTTTTATTTAATTTTATTTTGCGTTTAATTCTTGTTGTGTGTGTGTTTGTACAAGGATAAATTAAAGTTGTTATTTGATTGCCATCGTTTTCTTTTCCAAGCAAATCCAGAAAATGTTAATCGGACAATGTTACCTTCATGGGATCTTGATCGGAAAAGTCAAGCAGGGTCTCGCAGAATGCCTTGCCGATTTGCTCGTAATCCTGAATGGAAAAATGCGTTCCGCATCTTGAGCCGATTTTAGAACCGCCCATAGAAGCCTCCATGGTATAACTGTTCTGCACGCCCATCGACCATACAACCACTCTGCCAGTACCTTCCTTTACCTTCTCGACGTGGAATTTACAATTCTCAAAGGAGAACTGAAACCATAAAACGAAATTGCTAGTGTCATAATAATTAGCGTCAAGACCACTCACCACGTATCTTCAGATTAATGACACTAGATGCAAGAAAAGACATACTAAAACTTCTTAAAAATATATTAAAATTTGCATTAGAGACTTGTAAAATATACCGAAATATCTCCTTTTATTTCAGAACAGAATAAAATTATCATCTCTCGATTCAGTTTATTTTATTTCTTGATTAGACACAATTCAATTTCAAATATATAGTTATTTATTGATTATCGGAACATAAAGGGAATTTTCGATATTTTACAAATCTATGCTATCTATTGCAAATGTTTTATTAAAAAATGTTAGCAAGATTTTTTTATTTTTCTTGTCTCTGATGTCATGCGTGGTGAACAGGAGTCTTAAAGAATCGTTGTGATACGAAAAATTCCCTAAATTTTCAAAAGCTATCAATTTCACTTTAACTTGATCAAAGAATTAAAATTATAAAGAATTTCACTGTGCAACGATTTCCGATGTTATCCACTCCATATGTGTGCATTTACATTACCTTATCAGCTGCGTTTTTATGAAGCATCAGCGGAAACACCTGTTCCGACAGCTTTCCGTTGCATCCTGTCCTCTTGCTTTCGCAACCGTAGGCGAATATATTGTGTTTCCTCGAATGAGCATGGAGATCGCAGTATATCGCTACCCCACATTCCTCGAGGAGTCTCCGGATCATTAGCTTTGTATGCCAGACAGACGGATAACTCTCTCTCATCACTGTCCTATACTGTCGATTTAGATCCTTTCCGGACAAGGAGCACCGATTGTTACCCACTATGACGCCGTCTGGGTTCAGCATCGGCACCAACTTGAAGACGAATCTCTCTCTAAGCTCCTGCGATAATCGGTGCGATGTTAGGTCAATCGTTAAGCCTCATAACTGAATTTTCCCAAATTTTCACATCAAGCAAATTTCAATAGTGATATTTTAATGACCTCTTTAAATCGCATTATCGATACCTTTATTTTTGATCTGGAGCGAAACATAGAAAGAATCTTGCTGAAGAATGTAAAATTTTAATTAAATACAGATCTGAAAATAATTTTGTTTGTATCATTAAAATAATTACCTATGTAGGACGCTCAAACTAGTTGGAAAAATATTAAAACTTTTTGCAGCATTGTCAATAACATTTAGAAGCGTTCTACATAATTATGATGATCCTAAATTATTTTCAAATCTGTATCTATATGGTTAAATTTCTAAATATTTCAGCAAGACCGTTCTTTCCATCCAAATTTATAAAATTGTATCTTACTCTAGCCCGGTTCGTGTCGCCGGTGAGAAAGTCGATGATACCCTTCATCGTCCAGCTCGACGGTGTCTCACCGGGATGCACCCGGGCCGTGATAACGACGCCCCGTTTCCTGCGTACGTCTTCGTCGTGGGTCGGTGCGGTGATCGTTAAGTAATACACGCCGTTTCCGGCCAGACTGCGGCACAGCAGGCGCAGTTTGGCGAACCTCGTCTTCGTGGGGTCAGCCACGATCTTGCCGAGATATTCCTGAGGCAGGTTTATACGGGCAATTAGAGACCGAGGAGGTAGATCTCGAGATTTAATCTACCGGCGGAACGCAATAAATACAATCGCCGAGACTGGGAATCGTTCGCGATGGTAATCGCGATAGGAGGGTACGGAACGTGAAGTAAATACCGCTTTGTCCCGCGAGCGATACGCGTTTGTGGGAACATTCCGCGCAGTAATTACTGAAAGCATTTCTAATTCAGTCACGCTGCTTTCCTTCAGCGACAGGAAAACAAGAATTAACGGAAATAAAGTGAGATACCAGCGTTACTTTCACAATTACTTAATTCAGTTAATAGTGCAGTTTCTTCAACTATTATATTTTTGTAGGATTACGAACAGTGATTTTTTAATACCGCATAAAAACATGATTAAAGTATCTAAAATTTAGTTGGATACAAATCTGAAAATAATTTTGTTAGACTATCAAAGTAATTATGTAGGATGTTCAAACTGGTTGCGAAAAATGTTAAAACTTTTTGCAATATTACTCATCACGTTTGAATTTCCTAAATAATTGTTGTATTTTAATGACTCAACAAATTATTTTCAGATCTTTATCTAGTTAAATTAAAAAATTTTTAATTTACTATAAATGTACATCGATAATTTAATCTATAACGCAATGTTAATGTATTATTTATTATTGAGATTGTAGAATTGCGAAAAGTGAGATGTGATCTCTTTTGATAGTTTTACATATGGACCGCATTTTATGAATACAATTAATTTTTCACTGGACAATATAATTTGACCGAATTTTTTGATAATGTATGTAAGAGTGTTTGTTATTTTACATTGAAAATGACCCGATCGGTGTCGAAACGTTTGTATATATACGTTTATTAAAGATCTTACATTATAATTGGCTCGTTGCCCTTCTTTTATTTATTAAAAAATTTTTCATCAAATTATTCTATTCATGATTGTTTTACCTGGAGATCGGTGTAGGTATATGGATAGCAGTGCGCCAAGTAAACGATGTCACGATCATGAGGGAATGAGATGTTAAACGTTAGCGTGTGTTTCTCCTTCTCCTCATCGCTTCTGCAATCATTTCATGTTTTTTTTTATATCTACTCCACGTTATATGGCATTATAAATAAGGAGTTCTCTTACGAGGAGTCGTTATTTCGGTAATACGTGATGTTGTCGCCGCATCTTCTCCATCCTACGGATCGGGTTCGAGCGTCTTCAGTGGAGTATAAAAGAGGCTTAAGACCTTCGTTATAAAGGCTCTCTTCTTTGCACATATTTACGATTGAGAATCTGCAATTATCAAAATATTTTTTGGATTTATTTATATGATTTGGATTAAAAAAATAGATACACAATTGATAAACGCAATCTTGATTACACAAATGAGACGTTAAAATACACAATCTTGATTGCGTTTTATATATTTTAAGTTTTAATTTAAATCTAACTTAAAGAATCTGAACATACAAAACAGCTAATAAAAATACAAGCTTCTTATTACAATTATGTATTTTAACATTTTGTGTATTTTTAAATTTAATTGATAAATTGATGAATTTTTTATTTAAATTAATTTTTTAATTTCCTGGAAAATGCATAGTTGATTGCTTTCCCTGTCTTTTTTATACCTGTATGTGATTCTGCTTCTTGTATTTGATACCCTAAAGTAGTACCATTGTGTATGCCTTTGCGTGTAGAGATCCCTTCTCAGATAGAGCTGGTAATACGTGTCGGTTATTTTTACTACTTTGCCAAGGTTTCCGGACTCAAATCGCGATTCAAACTGTAAGTCCGTGTTGTCATCTTTCGGCCGGGACGCTTCGGCGACGAAAAAGATGTCGTTCCCGTTGGTACACGCGGTTGACTCCCCGGGAAAATCCGTATGGAACGGTAACACTGTGCTACCGCCCACGCAAGATCGGCTAAACTGCAGAAATAACAAACCTCCATCCTTAAACTCTAAATTCCCAAATTTAGAAAATATTTCTCAGTCGGCTTCGTGTTTTAACGTCGAACAAACTCGAATCGATCATCGCTTTATCACTAGAACCACCGCCACCGATGGTATCCGCAAGCCAAAGATGCCAATTCGTTAATTTCTTATCCTTGTTTCCGGTTAATGAAGAGTTATTTTGAATATTATTTTTTTTTGTATCATTAAAATTATTTCTGTTATTTATTTTATTCGCGTTTTTAATATTCTGTACAACATATTTAATACAAAAGAAAAAAATTGAAATGATTAGCGGATTCAAAATGGCGTCATCGGCAGTTCTAGTGTTTATAAATGTAAGAAAAAATAATAGATTGTATCACGACTTACGTAATTAGTAACGTTAGTTGGGCAGTAACGAAATATCACCGTTCCAAGCTCGTCGCCGATCGGTTTGGGTCTCGGTTCCTTTCCGGTTGATACGTAGAAGGCTTCCGGTGTAGCAGAGTTGTACTCTATGTGACGAACTCTTTCTGGGATCACCTGAGAGATCATTATCTCGATTAATTTTATATAATTATACTTAATTATAATTAATTTTATATAATTACTGTATCAACTAGCTTAACATAATAACGGAGTATGAAATAAATTAATGACATCGCATATCTCCGTAAGAAGCTCCAAAGCATTTCTTATCAAAATTATAATTCGTGTAAGAGCAATTAACATTATATACGGTAAACTAGCGATATGCGGCATTTTGTCTTCAGAGAAAGGCTGCTCATCGAAATAAAACTATGGAAAAAGTGAAATGAAAAACGGTGCAGGTGCATCATTTTTCACCTGGCACTCGGTCGGCCACCTGGCCGCTTCCTGGATGCTTCCGTCGACGATGCAACGAGCATCGAGTACTGCTCGAAGGGCCTCCTTCGAGTATCGATACCTGGACAGACCCAAAGGTATCGCGAACAGTGCCGATTCCGCGTCTCGTCTCAGAGCTGAGCTCTCGTAACGTTCCAATTGAGACACTTGTAAATCCTGCGGCGTTAGATCAGAGAGCATGCCACCTACGTTATTAAAATAAAGTTATATATTTGAAATTTTGTAAATATAATTTATTTTTTATTTCACTTCATTTATTTATTAATGAGAAAAGTAAGTTCATGATCTGATTTTTGCATTCGTTAAATTAATTGATTGTGAGAAAATTCGAGGTTTTCTATTGGAATATCTTAAATAGCTTCTTGATTATCTTGATTATATGCACAAAATATTAATGATATAAACACAAGGCAGTTTTTTTTATTTTATAACGAGTGCAGGTGCATCATTTTTTAAAATAGTGAACGATTGTACCTAGCTGCAAATTAAATTATTCGCGTGATAATGCGCGTCATAACGAGAAGTTCGGTGAATTGGCGTTAGGTTTCGAGAGAATTAGACACGATCTTATGTTACATACAGTAGAGGATCGATGATCGGGTACAATGTCCGTAGGTTCGCGACCTCGCCGCCACTTCGATCATATGTTGTTATGAACGTATCATATTCCCTTCACTATTTCAAAATCAATTTGATAATATGATATTGCATTTCTTCGGCATAAAAACTGCATTTCAAGTGTAGAAACTACTGCATAATTCAAGAGCATAAAGGTGAAATACATCATGGAAAGAATGATTGATGTAAAAATTTAGACACAGATCTGATAATAATTTTGATTGATTATCAAAGTAATTATGTAAAACGTTCAAGTTGATTGCTAGAATGTCAACATTTTTTGCAGCGTTGCTCATAATGCTTGAGCGTCCTATATACTATAATTATTTTAATGATTCAAGAAAATTATTTTCAGATTTATATCTTGCTAAATTTTTAGATACTTTAGCAAAATTTTTTCCCATGTAAATACATATAAAATGCACACACATTATTATTATTCATAAAGTCTATTTGTTTATTACAATTCACTTACAAGAAAAATGTTTAGTATTTGTTACTATAATTGCATGCATAAAATTACGATCAGGAGCTCCATTTTTATTACAGTTATTATTATAATGTTAGTAATAATAAATATATTTATAGTTCTGTATGTAAAAAAATATATTGGTGTCGAAAGCGACTATAATCTATAATGTATCTTTCAATGCATTATAGAGAATTAATTTGTGTCGAATAAATAGCGGTTCGAGTTTGCTGTTGATTCTATATCATCCACCAATTATCCTCGTTAGAGGAGTTCACCTGGAATGGGTTGAACCGGAAACAACACGGCCTGGAGCTCTCTCACTCTGCTGCTCGACACCGCCTTCATCTTTCGTTATCTCTCATCGGTCTCGTTCTCGTCCTGCTCGTCGCGATCGTCAGCATCGACGGCGAGCATCGGCGATGATCTACCACCTTTAGCATTCTCGTGCCAATCCGTGTATTCCTCCCTCGTCGGCACTTCCTCGCCGAGGAGATACTTGACAATCGGATTTTTCATTCCCACGTTCACGTTTTCGTGATCCACATGTCAAGAATCCGCACCAGTTTTCGCGAGGATACGTCGGATGATTTTATATCTCTGGCACTTTAAATAATCTCATATACTTTCCTCTCACAATTGTGATTTATTAGGATAACTTGAGATGTTATTATCGAAATAGTAAACGCGAATCTATGCAACGCTGAGCTTTATTTGTTCAAAGCTCTTGTCAGTGCGAAGAGGGCATGTCCATTTTTCCGAGAGAAATGTAGATATATTTAATTACTGTATCAAAGCTTTATAATAAACAAATTATAAAATACGGTTTTAAAAATGGCAATGATTGCAGTTGAAATTTGTTAGAAAACAGATCTTGTGTGAAATCCGATTACTTTAGAATAATTAGCTTTAAGAACAAAATATCGCGGTATTTCTTTTTTAATTTTTTCTTAATACATCAACTGATACTGATCGATCGAAGAATCGTACAAATGATATAAATAATCGAATAAATTGGGAGTGTCAAGAATGAGTAGAGGTTCACCGAGGCGAGTGCCGACGAGAGGGTGCAAGTTACACTAGGAGCTCCGCGAAACTTGGAGGTAGATTCCTGGCGAATACGGATAGGAACCTGGCTCGTTGTTGAAGACATTCAGTGGAACATTCCTTAGATGATTGCCTGACAACCGTCGCGAATCGTGGGCGGAGCTACCCTCGGAACGATCGTTCGTTAACCGTTTCTCGTTTGAGAAGGCCGCCGGCGCGGCTCATCGACATAATATCTCGCCGGTAACTCGACTCGTTCTATTGACGTTTCCGAAGTAAGCGACGCTCGTGTGAGCTCGTCGATCGGAAACCGGTGACGAGTTGCGTTTAAAGCGCGATAATAGACACAAACGAACGAAACGATCAAGAACGAATTAATCTGAGTAATAGGGCAGAGAAGCGCAGCATTGTTGATCCAAGTTTCCTTTTGTGGGTGATACTTTTGGTTAATTTTAATATGTTGATTACCATGAATCATCCGTGATCGACACCTGACTTTTATTCGGCAATGCTCTGGTGATTTCATGAAAAGGAGAAGATTTGCTGAAGCATCTAAAAATTTAGCTGAATACAGATTGGAAAATAATTTTTCTATGATCGGAACTATCAAATTTTTTTAAGTTGCTTGTAAAATATAAATGTAATATAAAATTTTTCAAATAAATAACTAGACAAAAATGTGAAATGAAAAGCATATTAACATGATACCGTAAAGATATAGTTATCTTATTTAATCATATTACATAATTAAACTATACTTTATTATTATACATCGTAATGAACTTTCTATCATGGCATACAGTAATTATTGTATGCCAGATTATACAATATGTTAACTATCATAAATGTGTCATTAGTATTCAGCTTGTTATGCAAAGTAGGCTGTGAACTCTTTGTATGTGAAAAATATTTCTGAATAAGAATTTCATCAACGAAAGAACAATGAACGGATACTTGACTATACTTTGGAAACCATTTTATTATTCTGTTATTAATTAGGAATGCTATTATTTACCGTAAGAATAATAAAGTGCGATTTGATAAAATTTCCAACATGTGTACGTTTATATCTTCTTTTTATTTGATGTTTCTTTTTATTTTTATTTTTTTCTCTTATCCAGACGATTTCAACGTTTTCAGTACATCCTATCATTTTTAATAAGTCTGATTGTGAGAGTAATTTTCCAAAGACAAATATACGAAGAATGTATGCGTGGTAGATAACGATCTACGAGGGTTGCTACGTAAGGTGGTGCCTACCGTGCCGGGTTTTCCGAGTTATTGATCAATCAACGCGCGTCGGATAAAGGAGAACAGAACAGTTTATCATCTCGGGGAAGCGATCAATGGGATTCCAATTGATAATAGAATTGCTGGCAAGTTGCCGCCAAAAGTTCCATCAGACGTACACGCGACCGCCGACTTTTAACAGTCACGATAATGATGGTGTCATAAATTCAATTGCATACGAAACGATAGTAGTGTCGAGGCATCAATGCGATTGAACTGTCTGTTGATTTTTCTCACGCTCTAGTTCTTTGCACCCTTTGTTCTACCAATTCATTCTTTTTCTCACGATAATGTTTGGTATCAGTGATTTTTAACGTTTTATATTTACATATTTTTAAAAGAGTTTCATAAATATTAATATAATATTTGTACTTTTTTTATTGGAATATAATTTTTAAATCACTTCAATATTATCGCGTTCAATATCTTTCTAAAAATATTGAAGAATCCAAACTATTAAGTGAGGAAACCATTTTGCGCAACTATAATTCTATAAAATTTGCGACACTAACTTTGATTGAAGTTGAAAGTAACGTATATTTATTTATTCCAGATAAGTGCATTCGAGAATCTCGTTTAAGAATAACGGTGAACATTTATTCAACATGGGACGTACGGTGACCGTCGCCGTGTGCACATTAAACCAATGGGCGATGGATTTCGATGGGAACACCAGGAGAATTTTGCAGAGTATACAAGAGGCGAAGGATGCTGGTGCGACTTACAGGAGCGGTCCCGAGCTAGAAATCTGGTAATTAGAAGAAAAAACTGATCTTGTTCTCCGTAAAAAGTATCGAAAAAATATCATCAGCAGTCTATATTGGAAGAAATATATCTTTTATAATGAGATTAGAAATTTTTTTCTTATCGTATGATTATGAAATTATAATTTATGAAATTATATAATTTTCTCTTTATTACTTTTATCACTTATTATGTTATTTTGTTGCAATTGTATCCTCATAAAATGTCTATTTGACAGTGGTTACAGCTGCGAGGACCATTTCTACGAATCAGACACATTACTCCATAGCTGGGAAGTTTTGGCGACCCTTTTAAAATCCAGTATTTGCGAGGATATATTGATAGACGTGGGTATGCCGGTGATGCACAAGAACGTGACATATAACTGCAGAGTAGCCTTTCTGAATCGGCGAATTTTGTTGATCAGGCCGAAAATGCGGCTCTGCGAGGACGGCAACTACAGGGAAACCAGATGGTTCTCTCCTTGGACCAAAGTAATGAAATGCAAGGGTAACACCGTGATCGATCATAGTGCGTGTCCAAGATTTACGATAATCCATGATTTCTTGTTATGTTAGGAACGTACGGTCGAGGATTATTTTCTGCCTCGAATGATATCGCAACTCACCGGTCAGACTGTAGTACCGTTCGGTGACGCGGTCATCGCGACGAGGGATACCTGCGTGGGTTTCGAAATATGTGAGGAACTTTGGCATCCAGCCAGTAATCATATTCCGATGTCATTAGACGGCGTGGAAATTATCGCGAATGGTAATGCCATTGTTATGAAATGTATTTGACATAAACCGGTATTTATAATCCATTGTTATTAGAAACCCTCTAATCAGAGTCTGGTCGGTCACCTTCTCCTCGCTTTGTAATTGATCCGACATTTTTCATCCATTCCATTTAAATGCATAATGAAAATACATTGTGCTTTTACTTTAAATACATGATGTATCATGGTCATGAACTTGCTGTTGTAATATTTATGATAGACACTATTAAAATTAACGTTTTTTTAAATTTTAATCGCCAGCTAGTCGCCTGAACGTGCCAGAATGTTCGTCAAAAATTATGAAGCTTATAGAGCATCACTGTAGAGCTGCAACTTACAGCACCACTGTAGCATGAGATGAAGTGAGATAGCACGATTTTTCTCTCGCACAATTTCAATGAAAAACGGCGGCCATTTCAGGTGGCCAGACTCTGATTAGAGGGTCTCTATGTTGTTATTACAAGACGTTTTAAATAATGTTTTAAAAATAGTTAATACAGCTCTGTGATTAATTATGATACCTTAAAACTATATTTGAGACAGTCTTATAAGAGAAATGAATATTAAGATGTGTAAATATAAGAATATTAAGATGTAAATAAATATAAAACTAACTATAAATGCCAGCCTAGACCTCTTCTCTATCTTTTTCTCTGTTCTTTTGCTTTCTATTCCTTTTTTATTTCTCTCATGAAAAAATTAAAATTATATTTTTTGTAAATTAAAGGATAAGAGATTAAAGGATTAGATCAAATGTTCACTTTGAAAACTGCTTCCCTATTTTTTCTTCATTTCTTTTTTTTCCGAAAGGAAGCGGTTCGTATTTTGAACTACGCAAAGCCTACATCACCGTGGATCTCGTTAAGTCAGCTACTTTCAAGGCCGGCGGCTGCTACATGTTCAGTAATTTGCGCGGATGCGACGGTGGCAGACTGTACTTCAACGGTGGCTCCAGCATCACGCTCAACGGCAACATATTAAATCGCGGACGGCAATTCGCTCTTGAGGACGTGGAAGTGACCGTCGCCACATTCGATCTCGAGGATATAAGGTAAAGGTGATTGATCTGGATTCTGATTGTAAATAGTGCTGTCAGTGCTCAAATATTCTACATAGAAAGATCGGTTTTGCTAAAGTATCTAAGAATTTATCTAGATACAGATCTGAAAATAATTTTATTGGACCATCTAAATAATTATGTGCTCAATCGTGACGATAATGCTGCGAAAAGTTCGACATTCTAGCAACCAATTTGAGCGTCCTGTACTCAAAGAATAATTATTCTAATAGTCCAATAAAATTATATATTTTCAAATCTATATCTAGGTAAATTTTTAATTACTTCAACAGAACCGTTCTTTCCATGTAAACCAAATAGTATTGCTTGGAGCATTAATATTGAAATATTAAAGAATTTGATTTATCTCGAGATAATTAGAGAATTTAGATGTCTCACATTTATCCGCAAAATATTGTAAAATAAAAAATAACATAGCATATCCTTCTACTATACTCTTCAGGAATTATCGAAACAGCATCAGATCGCGATCGCACGCGGCCGCTGCGTCGTCTAGTTATCCACGCGTGAAAATCGATTTCGCGCTCACGCCAGAAAATCTCGTCTCAAATCCACCAGACCGACCGCTCGACGGAGTCCAGGATGTATATGGCGACAATGAGCATTCGAGTTTCATGTATCACACTCCGGAAGAAGAGATCGCGATGGCACCCGCGTGCTGGCTGTGGGATTATTTGAGGTGTGCGAACATGGTCAAGATACTTATTTCTTATTATCATTATAAAGCTGCTTAAATTAGGTTTATAGAAAACTATTGGTAAATATAAAGTAGTTCTTAGATGTAAGATGATTTCTGACATTAATGAAAATTTCCTGATCGTATCCAAAATTTCCTGATTATATCCAAAATTGTTTCTCAAAAACACCGCTTATTCTTAATATTGAATAAAAAAATATGACCCCAAAAGATGAGTCTTCATATCCTTAAAACATACATAAAGTTTCATTAAAATAGCTCGAATAGTTTTATTGAAAAAATGAAATTTTTCTTTCAATTTTAACACATGGTTATAATATAAGTCTTCGGTCCCTTCGTGCCTATTATAGTATTTAATTATTACATGTTTATGTTTTAGACGATCTTGCCAAGGTGGATTTTTCTTACCACTGAGCGGTGGCGTCGACTCCGCGTCTTCGGCATGTGTCGTATACTCGATGTGCGAAATGATCGTCGAATCGGTCGGTAGAGGAGGTAAAACTCAGCTACACTACCTTCCTTCAAACTATGAGAGTCTCTTTCAAATTACGAAGATTCTGTTTGGTATATTTAGACACACAAGTCTTGGCGGATATCAGAAAGATCGTTGGCGACTGTGAATACGTACCGATAGACCCGAAGCAATTGTGCAACACTATCCTCGTCACGTGCTATATGGGAACGGAAAACTCATCGACAGAGACCAAGGCTCGAGCGGCCGAGTTAGCCAATCAAATAGGGTCATATCATCATGGGATAGTCATAGATACTGCGATATCTGCGATTTTAGGGATCTTCCAACAGGTGACTAAGTTGACACCGAGGTTCAGAGTGCAAGGTGGGTCGCCTAGGGAGAACTTGGCCTTGCAAAATGTACAGGTAATTGCCCGATCTTTGATTTTGATGGAACTAATATCTTGATTATTAAATTACACGTCTTTATGCCTACTGTTTTACTTTCAGGCTCGGTTACGAATGGTGATTGCTTACTTATTCGCTCAATTAATGTTATGGGTCAGAGGTCGCCCGGGTGGCCTCTTAGTGTTAGGGAGCGGCAACGTGGACGAGGCGTTACGTGGTTACCTCACTAAGTACGATTGTAGTAGCGCCGACATCAATCCTATAGGTGGCATAGCGAAAACCGACTTAAAGAAATTCCTCCTATATTTTAGGTACGAATGCAAGTGATATACACAGCGAATTTTGATCTATTATAATTCGAAAGTTGAAGCTTAAATTGATGTAAATGTATATTGCAATTATTTTATTTTAAATGACAATTTAAAATATTTAATAATTTTATCTTCCTATAATTAAGAATCGCTGTGTATATTTCATACGATATCAGACTTGCACATAAGACTCAAAACAGTAACAATTGCTCTTCGTGTTTGAATTTCAGACGCAAACACGGAATATCCGCTTTGAATAATATCCTGGATGCGCCACCCACCGCGGAACTGGAACCGCTGCAAGCGGGACAGCTTGCGCAATTAGACGAAGTGGATATGGGAATGACCTACAAGGAACTATCAGTTTTTGGACGGTTAAGAAAACAGAGTAAGGCCGGGCCTTTTACAATGTTTTGCAGACTCGTGCATATGTGGGACCATTGTACTCCGAAAGAAGTAAGTGTGCTCCTCGAGCGAAATTCTAATCGTCTATTTCTCTTTGAGTAAATTAAAAAAAAACTTCATTTCAGATTGCCGATAAGGTGAAACACTTCTACAGATGTTACGCTATAAATCGTCATAAGATGACAATATTGACTCCGGCCTGCCATGCGGAGTCGTACAGCCCCGACGACAATCGATTCGATCACCGTCCCTTCCTCTATAATCACTCATGGAAGTGGCAGTTTGCGGCGATTGATGAACAGGTGAGAATTATGAGGGAGAAAGTCGATGCTCATCTTGTCTCAAGTTCCAAAACGAAATACGAGAGAAAACGCCAAGTGACCGAAGTAACACCGCGATTAAGACACACGTGCGAAAATGCGACGCGTTATGGAAAGAAGTCTTGCATGCATCGTAGAACTTGGCGTATCATGCGCAGAATGACTCGTAGAGTCTGAACTTTTTTCGAGTCCAACTATCAGCGACGAGAGCCAGCTGAACGAATTATTAGACAGTATGTTACAAGATTTCCAAATGTTTCGACATAGGATTAGCAAGCGAATAAATGAATATTTACAGTGAATACAAAAAGTATTCGTGCAGAGGAGATATCTCTTAAAAAGCTTATTTTTAGAAAATATATATTAATTAGCAATTTATTAGCAAAGAATAAAATAGATTGTATATTTCTCAAAATTATTTTATCTAAAAAAATGTGTAATAATTAAAATATATTGTCTTAATAAGCGAAAATGAAAAAATTGTTTTATTTAGAATATTGAGAAATTTAGTTTCTAAAATCATAAGTACGGTTATCTTCATGAAGCTCTTTTTATTTATGTTAGAAGAGAACATTATTAATAAATTGCTAATTAATGTTTAATTTCTACAAAGCTTTTTTAAAAATCTCCCCTGTGCGCAGAATATTTTTTGCATTCACCGTATGCATATATATATGCAGATGTAACATGGTAAGTGACATAGAAAAAATGTAAAGATAGTAAACGACACACCTTGCTATCCTTGGCAAATGATTTTCTATAATTTTATGCTAAAGATAATGGAACTCCTTTCAGGTGAAACGACTCAGCAGCGAAGAGAAGCCATCCAAACCGCGTAAGGGTGCTGCTCTGCGGACTCTCAGATACATGACTCCCAGATACATAACTCCCCAAAACATCACCTCCGTGATCAGCAGTGAGTAAACAAAAAAAAAGTGCGCGCGTTAACGAAGCACGTCAAGCACAACGTATTTTGGCCGATGAAATAGCCAAAATAATCGGCGAAAGCACCGAAAAACCCACCCTTCCGGAACTGCACGCAGGCCAGATCGAATGACCGGCCTCGAAATTTCGTGCGCACCTATACCGCCGCGCTTCTCGTCGCTTTTATTGAAGAGTCATCACCGGCATCATTCTTTGTTGCAGATAAAACGCATCCTGGAGTAGTAGTTTAGCCGTAGCACTTCTTCACTTATCATTTTGATATTGCAGTGCTGCGATAGATGGATGTAAGTTTCGCTCTTTGAAGCGATTTGAAGGATTTTGTTCGCTCCCGGTGTTAATATTTAAGAAACCTCCGTGAGTGAGCAGCATCGAATATTTTATGAAATTTTAAATGTATGCGAAATTTGAAAAAAATATTCTATTAATAAAAAGTATGATGTAAAGATTCTAATGCGTAAATCCTTATCCCGACATTTGTATCTCCCAAAATCAATCTTTTCTAAAAAATTCTTGGAAGTTCTAGGCAAATGCAATCACATTATACAGAAATAATCGTAATATTTAACAGAAATAGTATCGATAGTTTGAGGAACTTTAATTTAAAAAACGCAAAATTTATAGAATATAATAAAATCGTAAAATAATGACGGAGTAGTTTCAGAAAACTGCAATCTATTTGATATGTAATGATGTTAAAATATTTAGATATTACATAAGAACAATGTTAAATAAAATTGCTGGACACACGATCATCAAATATCAAAGTAGGTACTTATATGTGGAGTGTGCATATATAATATTAATTTTTATTATCTCTCGCAAACATATATAAGAGCGCGTAACCACGTTTTGCCGTTAGCTACAATTAATAACGATCTCTAATTAATAAATAGACACTAATGTCCGGATAACGCAGTCGCGCTCTAATAGAATTTACAAACTCGCCAACGATACGGTACAGCATATGGAACGATAAGTCTGTCCATAGCTGATCTTTCTGTTCTACAAATCCTGAAAGTATAGCTGTGTTACACGCCGTTTCAGATGCACGTTTCTGCACGTATACATTCATACGTGAATAATAATATCCACACATATCACACGCTCGGTTTGCAATCGCACGTTAATAGCTCGTCCTATCAGTGTAAAGTTTGCTCAATCTACAGGAAAAGGTATTTTATCCTATTGCATGACGTTTTTGACACTCTATGCTGAACATTATTTCGCTCAAATCATTCTGATTTAAGATTTTCGACAGTTTCAAGAAACTGTATTTGTACATGAAGATTTTTAAAGCGAAAAGCTTTGTCTTAAACAGTCTTATTATACCAAGAGTTATATATGATATATTTGAAATAATGAAATCCAAGGAAAATTGGAATTTCAAAGTAGCAGTTTCATTCATGGAATTGTATCAAGAACAATTGTATGATCTTTTGTCTGACAAAAAAAGCCAATCCATCGTAGATATTAGAGAGGACGGTAAAAATAAGAATTGTCGGTGTAACCGAGAAAAAACAAGTTGAAAATGCTTAAGAGACATTGGAGTGTTTAGTTCAAGGTTCCATAGGTCGTAAACAAGTATCGTACGCTCTCAGTACGTTATAGGTGCCTTCCTCTCATATGTCCGTGCGCGCACACTGATCGTACACATGTAGTATATGGGGACCTACAGTTTAAACGCAGATTGCCGAACGGCAATTTTTGGTAGGGAGGTTTCCTGAGCAAGTATACTACTCGGTGGTTTGCCATTGCCCTTCCGAGAGGAGTGTACGAGTGTACGAAAATTTTTCGATTCTACCGGGGATCGAACTCTCTAGTGTAACAGATCAGTGTCTGTTACACCACACTCGCGCTCATGTTATGTAAATATCTAAATAGCATTTATACGGCATAGTAACCGTACGTTGCGGAGTCAGCTTTTTTTTAATTATAAATTCTTAACATTGGCTTTTTTTTATTATATATAATATCTGCGCTATGTAACGAGAACGTAATGATATTGCCGTCAAATGTTATGAAGAATATGGATATTAACTTATGAAGTCGATAAGTACTATTAGGGGCATCGAGTAGCTGCGTGCGTAGCACTTGATTCGTGATTTTCCGTGATTTTTGGATTCAATCCCAGGCGCTCCGCATATCTCGGTTTTTCGACGCTGTTTGTTGACTAGCCTTTTATTCTGAGCTCTAAATTGTGACGGTTTTTTTTTTTCTAATAAGAAAACCTTTTTCGGCATTACCTTAAGGCGTAAACTTTAAGTAAACTAATCAGATCTCAACTATATAAAATTTAGGACTAATTAACGTTTCACAGCTTAAGAGCTTAAAAAAAGGCTTATTACACCTATTGTAGACAGAGTCTAATACTTTATTTAAATGATCTTTGTGTCCAGATTGGCCGAGACGCATCGTAAAAGAATGCAAGAACTGGAATGAGATTGTACAAAAAATAATCAATACTTCTCAGATAAAATAACTTTTCTATTTTATTCTTATAAATTGGGCAAATTGTACACTATGCCGTAGCTATTCCCCAGTCATAATCTTCGTCTCTCGTTCTATAAAGATTCGCTTCTGCAATCGGACAATCGATAAATATTATACAGACTGATTCTTAATTATACGTCAATACTTCAATCGGTAAATATAGATATATTTCAAAATGCAATTCGAAATAAAATACGTACATATTTTAATTATATTACGTTATTTCGAATGACACTTTAGAATATCTAATAATAATCTTATTTTTTCGCAATAAGATTATTTACAACTTTTAATATATTATTCAGCATCATTAAGATCTTTCTAAGATGATTATGAGCATCAAATTATTAAATTACTCGTAAATTTAATTTGTGATATTACTACTGTAGTTCAGTCTTTACGTTTCAAGACCGAAAAATCATTTCGGTACGCAATTTTAAAGGACTACATATATAGTATATAAATTCACATCAAATTATTGAAACCTAAGATCCAGCTTGACCGTTAAAGGTGTTTATTCTTTACTTGTTGTGTAATCATATTTACGGTCCTTAGAAATTCTTAGTTTAAAATAATCTTATTTTCTCTAAGTGTTATTACAACTTCGAAGATAAAGCCTAAACAATCTACGTTTATATATTATTATTATTTTCGATTCTAGATTGAAGTATACATATATAATTAAGAAGCACTCTATATCGAGCTGTATATCCTGCGTATGTGTACAACTATCTATAATATTAATTTTAGAATCAATAATTAAATTTATTATTCAGAGCATGTAATGATAATATAATAATGATATAATAAAAATAATAATAATAATAATGACAGATTATTACGTACTAGGGATGAGAAAATTCAACGCCTCAGAAAATTAACAGCGTTTGCAAATATCGAAGTAACAACAAAGTAAAAGGGGTGATAATAATCAAGTTGATAGTCAAATCGATAAATTTGCTGGAAATGTATAGCTAAGTGCTATTATTTGCGACAATACTGAGCGTAAATTAAATAGTAATGGAAACATAGATAGAGCGTTATCGTTTAAAAATGTTAATAATAATAATAAAATAATAATAAGAATGATAATACGCAACATATTAACTTATGATTGACAGTGCGCGACAAGTACTGTTATCCTCGAGTATTTTATTTCGAGGTGTAAGTCCAGGAAAACTGTGCTGGTCCTCCTCTTCTCAGTCCTTCGTTGTACGTTGTATGTACGTTACTGTCGTAAGCAAGATACTGACAATTGCGGACTAATCGGTACCCGTTTCCGCCGTCGGAATAAAGACTATTTACAATAGGGATGAGCGTCTCACGGCGGGTGGCATCATCGCCTACGCCGAGGCAACCGCGGGCTTAAAAACGAATACATGAATATATAATGAAAATTAAATATATATCAGTAGTCTGCCTAAGAGTCTTATACGGCGCGTATTTACATTACATTCGATTGAGATTGTCAAACCCTCTCAGCGCGTTAACCATCGGGCGGGCAGGTTTCGTTCGACGAGCCAAGACGGATCTAATTCAATCTTAAGTACAATAAATTTTTCTATGTTCTTAATTATATGATACAATTGTCTTTATATTTTTAATCAGCACCCCACTTAGGACTATCAATAACCCAAAAAATGTGATAAAATAGCATAAATAACAAAAAAAGTCTTATTCGATCAAAATCGTAAAATAACATTCATGATCCAGCTGAAATTTTAATATGGTCGCTTCTGCATATTGAAGTTGCCAGAGCGAGTTACTGGAAATCATATTTGCCAGAACATAAATACGCATTCGCGAATGTTAAAATAAATCCTTTTCAATCCGAATGCATTTTTATTCTTATTATTAAGGCTATGCCTTTCAATCTAAAAATAACATCAGCTTTTCTGTGTCTTGTGAATACTTCTCAATTCAAAATTCTGAATAGAAAATGTAATTGTTCAATCCAATCCAGTTGAATACAACTGAATCCAACTGAATCCAATTGAATCATTGAATCCAATTTAATCCAATTGAATAAAAAAAGTTATTAAAATACGCATTCGGATAGATAAAATTTCAATCCATTTTAATCCATTCTCGTTTACTGGGTAGTAGGGATGCATCGGATATCCGGGTAATATCCGGTATTATCCAGTACTTTTTTACTATCCGGCCCGATAACCAGGTATCATTAGTATCAATATATTCGGTTGAAATTTTATATTGAAAGTTTGCATCATTAATGCAGAATTTTATTCTTTTCAGCTGAACTCTTGTACAGTTCATGTTTTCTCTTTTTTTTCACGTTGGAAAGATAAAGAAAATTATTATCGCTATTTTTCCCGGATATCAGATATCGAATATCTAGTGTCACATTCTTTTTGGATATCCGATATTCGATAATTTTACGGTGCATCCCTACTGGGCAATTTCTATCAATTTTCGTACATTCCAAATATTTGTAATCTTCGTTTTTGACAAAAGCCGCAGATAATATATATTATTATTTTCAATTTCCTAAGAATTAATATTCTCCGTAAAAATAGGTAATCTATGGAGCATTTACGAAGCGCTTTCTCGCGCTCGCCTAAAAGTCGAAGAACTGTGTTTTCGAGATCGTCGTGTGTTCGCGGCCCTTTATAACCCTTTGACAACGCGCACTGCATACCACGGGGACAGCGTTAATAAGCCTATGTACATATATACATCATTTACTCTATAATAAAATAAATGACCTATAGTACAAATAAATACAAAGAAGAAGACTGAGTAGCGGAGATGGATAGCGTTATAAGATATAATTCGTTTAATGATATAATTACTCAATTCTTATGCCAACAAATGAGATAGAAACCAGCAGACATATCAGAAAATGTTGCAGGAAAAAGAAAGTTGTGCCTCGCGACCGCGTTTGCAAACGTTAATCTTTTGGTCTTCCGAGAAATTAGCTCGCTGCTCGTTGACCTACCGCCTTTGAGCATCCCAAGCCTCAAAATCTGCGAGCCATTCTATTTCCGCGAAAAGAGGAATCGAGCAGAATATACCGGTCGCCCGATCCAAGTACTGCCACCTTAGAATTGCACGAAATCCCGTTTTGTGTGTGTGTGTGTGTGTGTGTGTGTGTGTGTGTGTGCGTGTGTGTGTGTGTGTGTGTGTGTGTGTGTGTGTGTGTGTGTGTGTGTTGTGTGTCCACGTCTATCTAAGCATGTATATATGTGTAGGGTGTGCATGCCCTCCTGTTACCCTTACTTACCCCCTACCTGACCCTAAAAGAAAAGAGAGAAAAGAAAAAGAAAACCACAAGCGCACAAGAGAGCGGAAAAGCGAAATCCGGTGCGTGGAGAAGTGAGTGGATTGTCTTGTTACTTTTATCATATCACAGATTACCCAAAGTGCACTTCCTTCGGTTGGGAACTTACTATAAGTATTCTATATATGTACGTATGTATGTATATATGTATATATGTACACTACCGGCGTTTAGAAAAATAATTAAAAAATGAGGATAATAAAAACTGAAGTTTTATCTAAAACGATATCGGCGTATCGTTTCGTTGTAACAAATGTTGACTTGGAACATCTCTGTCAAGGCTAAAAGTTGATTTTAACATCGAATCTTGATGATAAAATCGTCGATTGCATTCGCGACGTAAAAGAGTTCATTTTTAATTATTCTGATTATTCACACTATGACGCCGGTAGCGCCGAGCTCTATTTCTACGATGGTACGGCGCAGAGTCACTCCGCCGACGTGATCTAGCCCCGTTTTTCGCGATACCCGATGTTCGAGCAACGCGGATCCCTTCGATTCTGATGCCCCGATCAATCGAAGACAATAGAGGCTTCAGGACGAAGGCCGCGATCGAAGGAACTCCCTGGCGATCGCGACGTCAAGAATCCCATTTCGCCCATCGAGTCGAAAAGCAACGTAACTCGCCGTACATCTCTGAGAAAAAAAAAGTCTTCCGTGTGATCGCACTCTTCTCCCGCCTCGACACGCTCGCCGAGGACGATCAGCATTCCTGAAACGTTCTATCCGAGTCTTTGGGTCTGCTCGATGTCGCGCACGCCCCTCGGTCCACGATATTAATATTTATCACCTAAGCTCTATATATGAGATTGTATGTATCAGAACATGTGTGTATGTGTGCGTATGCATACGTATGTCCCATGCATCCTCCTGTAATCTATTATCAGTTCTAGAATTTCTTTAAATTAATCTGTTAAAATTATAACTATAAGAAGAACATTTTAAAGACATTTAAGAAAGTAATTCGAGACACTGTCCCCGATAGAATGGGTAGAAGCGAAATTTTATAGCGTCGCAACACGCAAGTTTGAAAGTTCTTCAAAACTCTCTTCTGGCAGAACATTGGAGTTTGAGTGTCCGACGTGCTGTCATCATTAGAACTCGGAAGTGCGTTATATTAATAAAGTTTAATAAAGTAGCGTCTTGTCATATACTACAACTAACGCTACGACAGTGTTTCTCTTCAAACATCTGTCTTTCTTCTCCGAAAAGCGGTAATCTCTTCCTTTTGAACCGGGAAGAAAGAAACAATGAACAAACGTGCAAGCTTAAAATATTTCGTTTTCATCGTATTGGCGAGAAGCTTAAGAGAAATATCGTGTACATGACTTCGCGATCGTCGTAGCGCGAAGATTATCTATTACTTTTATTCTTATTTCGCCTCATTTTCGTCATGTCCTCTGCCTCTTCTACCCGTGAATTTAAGGGCGACAGGAACCAATTGATTACAGATCCCATGAGATCCCTCAATCGGATCCTGTCGTCGAACTTCGATGTTTATTCCAGTGTCACCATAATGGGAGCCACTTGCAGGTACTTTACGCGCGAAACGTTATTCCCTTCGTCAGCCTGATTGAAGGATGAACGCGTGATCAATCGGCATCTTTCTTTTTCTCTCCTTTTTTATCTTTCTATCTTTATCTCCCTCCCTCTCCCGGACTCTCGTTCTCAATGGATTTAAAAACTGGTCTGTTGATGCGCCGAGTCGTTGCTCTTTGAGGTCGTTTCTCGTCGCTCCGTAAGGCCACAGCTGTCCATATTCCGTAAGTCCCGTTGTAACAGGCCATCCTGAAGAGTTACATCAACAAGAACAATTTCATGTTCTTGTATACCGCGCTGTGTATTTTGTTCGTTCAAGTATTGAAGCCTTTCTATACCAGACCGTTGGTTAATCAATGCGCTATCTATGTTTTACCTAAACGAATATTAACATTTACTATCATGTCTATGCGGAGGTGTCTGTGCCCACCTGGAGCAACATATTGGCGAAATTACTATTGGTGAACTTGAAGTGCCGCTTGTCGTAGAACTTCAGTAGCGCCGGGCTATAAGGATGCTGCTCCTTCAGGTGAAGATAATGCACCTCCGGCTCGTGCGTTGTGTGTCCACATTCCTCACAGACGTACATCTATCGAACAGATACATCGCGTGCGAATAACAAATTAAAATATATTTACATATATATATAGAGGATATCTACATATAGAGAGAATCGTAGAATAATAGATGCAAAATATTACTTCGGTATTTCAATCTTAGAGAATTAACTTACCTTAGCGCGACGCTCTATTCTGGCCATGACTCTCCAGCGAGCAGCGTTGCGTGAAACTCTTTTCGCAAAGGAAGCACTTGTAAGGTCGCACACCTGTATGCGTCCGCGTATGCCTCTTGAGGTCGAACGTATCATTGAAGCCCTTTCCGCAGAACGTACACAAATAACGCTTCACGTCACTATGACACTTCATGTGACGATTAAGAAGTCGTTGAAGACTGAAGTTCTTGCTGCATACGCGGCAGGTAAAGCGATTGGGATCATCGTCCTGTTGAGCAAAAAGTCGAAGAGTTATCACGCTATTAACGACTTCTTGCAATCTTGCGGCATCGGCTCGCGATTCGATACGATGAATTTGTTATGTCACAGCCATGTCTCTAGTAACGAAGATTGCGCAGAGCTAACGCACAAAGCAGCATTACCTTGCCAGGCGGAGTGCGATTAGCTCTTTCTTCATCCCGAGTAGCTGCGGCCTGCCTCTGACCCTCGATGGCTAAAGGATTCTTTATGCCATGACCACCATTAACAAATTCTAGCTGACAATCGCTCGGTAAACCCAGCTACGATGAGAATATACGTTAATTCTCGCTGTGTTTTTCGTGACGATCAGAAGATGACATCGGATGAAGCACTCAAATTGACTGAGCATTGCATAATATGAGAGTGGGAATTAACGTTCCACTCGTTATCATCTTTACATATACCAATCTCACTTAGGAATGAAACCGCTTTTTAAAAATTTGTATATCGATCTATGATTTTGCTTGAACAATTCAATTAAAACGAAAAATTCAAGGAAATTATATCGCGAACAACATTATTGCCAAGTGTCGTTAAAACTCGATCCCGGGAGGTAATTTAATGTTGTGGAACGAAGATATATGCTTTTGCCTGGATCAATTTGGGTTGCTTACCCTTTGTTGAAGTACACCGACCCGTTGCGAGAGCGGCGGAAGCTTGAGTTGCGACTGTGGTGGGTGATACAACTGCTAGGCGTGGACTATGCGCATGTTCTCCCAGTCCGCATGAAGGTGAGGTACCAGATGAGGCTCCGTCCAGGGAACAGCTCGCAGTGCCAGGGCTGGGTAAACTTCCGCCTACGCTGCTACCGGAGTCTATCTCTAAACCTTCGAGATTAAGTAACCGAACCGTTAGCGCGGTATTAATCCTTAGTCCTAGATCAACGAATTAAAATTCCGTTAGAAATCTAAGAACCTTCCGCGACAAATTGTACTACTTTTTACAGTTTTCTTTTTTTCAAATATTTTAATATAATTGTATGCCTTACACATAATATAAAATATTTATTAAATTAATAATTTTGGAACTATTACTATCTGCGTATAAACTTATTTGTGCAAAAATATCAACGTTAGTTCAGTAATAGTTATACGAAAATATAAAAGTAGTCATGATAATTTACCGTTATTGAAATTCAATCCGGGACTCAGAAGACTTTGATGCTGTTGTTGCTGTTGTTGTTGCTGCTGCTGCTGCTGCTGTTGCTGCTGGTGCGGGGAGGTAGCTTGCTGCTTCTGCTGATGCAGCTGCACCTGAATTTGTAACTGCTGATCCTGCTGATGTTGGTGATTCTGATTGACATGCAACGCAAGTTCTGGACGTTCCTTTTGAAGCGACTGATAACTCGTCTCGCCGGCTGCGTAATTCAATCCCGCCAACTTGGATGCGTTAAAATGTTGCGGAGTCGTATAGTGTCTAAGAAAAAGGGCATGCGACCTATCATCAACATGTTATTTTATCCCGCAATAGAAATTTACAATTGGCATTCGGTATTACACGATACTTGGCTTTTAAATTCAACTACGATGAAAGCAAACAGCGAACAGAAATAGTATTAGTTAATCAACGAGCGCGCGAGTAGTTTCTCACGCTAGTTGAGCATGAGCTCACCTCGTGTCAAAGCCTCTGGTCAAGGCCATGCTGTGCTCGGGGAAAGGATCTACGCTAGGCTCGACGGGAGTAGTCATCTGACCAGCGTCCTGACCGATTCCGCTGCTGCCAGTCGAGGCGGGTGAGTGTAGCGATTCCTCCAGGAGATCGCTGCCACCATCCTCGGTCTGCAGCCTGGGCAACAGAAGGTCCGCCGCGTCGCTGAGAGTTTCGAGGAGTGCCGTGTGATCAGACGGCGAGTTGAAGGTCAAAGTCGCTGCAGTGAACTGCAACGGATCCACCACCATGGTACCAGTCACCATGTCCACCATCATGCCCGTATCGGTGACATCGTAGGTGCCATACTGGGAGGGAAGCAGGTCGTTCGGCTGAATTTTGTAGGCTGCTAGCTCTTCTTCCTCTTCTTTGAACGTCAGACCGTAGGACGCGCAAACATTCGCGCAAACATTCTGAAGAAGAGAGTACTGCTTGCCCTCCTGTGCATTGTACTGCGCGTGCTGAGAGTTGTCCTGTTGACCGGTGTCGCATTCGATTCCGACGGCCGTCAATGGTGTGAGGTATGCATTTCCTGAATAACGGCACAGATGAATGAAAATCCAGCAATGAAGATCCATAAATCTTAATTTAATAAATTGCATACACATGCACAACGTGTTCTTTCATATCTACTGAAAAGTAGATAAAATCAAAATCTTGACAGTTTATGCATTATTCCTGGATTTCAGAGAGAGAATGAGTATTGTAATAATTTGGTTAATTAAAGTGAGATATAACCCACTCTATATCGTTTTATTTTTTTCACAATGTATCGTCATTAATAAAAGAGTTATAGCATAATAAAGTAAAAGAAACTTATGCCATACTAAGAATAATATCAAAATAATTATGCATGCAACAGAATAACATCTTACAATTAGATTTGCCAAAAAGAGTGATACCTTGCAATTTTAAATTCTGCAATAATGTTTGCATCACAAAGACTAGATGTATGAAGATAAGTATCGCAATAATTTAATAACTTAAAAGACGATATATATTCCTATATAGATAATAGCAAAAACAAAAACAAATATATAGCAAAAAAATAAAATTGTAATAGCAGCAAAAAATAATATACAAGATAACTTGACGCACGATGCGTCCAAGTGTAGGACGTACTATTACAATTTTGTAAGACATGAATAACTGGAGTTGCTAAACCGCACGGTAAACACTCAAATCAGAACTGATCACGGTCGGCCACAATCACAGAATTATTTGAACAAAAGATGTAAACAATATCACGATCTGTTCAGATGTTCCGCTTTGTTGTCTATTTCGATGACCCTTTAGATAAGATAAATATTACTGACTGAGTTCAAACATATGATCAAAACGATACAAAGAGTCATTGTCACAATAAATTTAATTCTAAAATTTAGTTGATTTAGCTAACAATTAAATTAACCAAACAAATGACTAGAAATAACGCTACCATTTTTTGTTAATTAATCAATCAGGTAATACGTCTTTAATCAAACGTAATAAAAAAAGCGTTGTGTCTGCAACAGTCAGAAATGTAATCGTTAATGTTAGAATTGATCTAGAAATAATGAACCGCGTATCATTAGAAAGATTTCATTGCGGCGAAATAACGAGTAAAGAGTCGACTAAAAATCATTCACGTCTTTCTGACGCGAGGGAAATGAATAAAATGAGAAAAGCGAAGGTAAGACGCGCTTATCTACCTTGAGAACTGTTATACTGATTGGCGAAGTTCGCGAGGTTGTTACCGCCCTTCAAGGATTCGTAGAACGGTGGTAGAGAGCCCGTCGGCGGCGAACTCGGTCCATAGTTGCCACGACCTCCATTTCCACCGGGGGGCATGCCACCTGCACCCGCACCCCCGCCTAGAGCACCACCACCGCCACTGCCACCGCTGCCGAGAATCGCCCCGTTTCCGCATCCTCCACCGATCATAGCACCACCGTTGCCGCTGCCGCCCCCGTTCGATGAGGGTGAGGAATTGTTGCCACCGCCACCGCCACCGCCTCCAGAAGAACCACCTGAATTCGAGGATCTGCCGTGGCCTGCAGCCGCCTGTACCACCTGGGACCCAGACAGTTTGACAGCCAGCAGAGATCTTGCAATCGAGGTGCTGGGGCTGCGCGCTGCCATCGCACCATCACGACACTTCTCTTCATCTTCCTCCTTTCGCTTCGGCACTGCATAATCTATGGGCTGTTCCTGAAATTATTATTAATATTATTGCTTATGTGCATTAACATATTAATTTTTTCCTTTTTGATCGTTATAAAAACACCGAAGTATACATTTTCTTTCTGATTTTCTTTCTCACATTTTTTCGTCGCTTCTCTCTCTCTCTGTCAATCTTTTTCTTTTTTCTGTCGTTTTACTTTCAACCTTCAGTTGGCACAATCGTAGGAGTATGTATTCACCGAAATGGAATCGGTTATTATTCTCTCAAAAGAGCACGCAATGAGGTGTTAAGAAATGATAATGTGTTGGTGAGATGTTAAGTTGTTAAGAAAAATTTTATTAGTATAAGAGATAAAAATATAATTTAATAAGAAAATGTAGGAAAAAATTGAAAAGTTAATCTATATACATAATTGCAAAAAAATTGAATAAACAATTGATGATTTAGATAGACGAAATATATAGATACATATATTAAAAATTGTATTCTTTCTAAGATTAAAATATAAAATATAAAAGAATATTTCATACTTTATTTTATTACATATTTAATAAAACTATAGCAAAAAGAAGTTTTATATATATACATATATAATATTTATGTATAAATATATATAATTTATCTTTTTGTTATATTTCCGCTTTAGGTATATATGTTCATTCATTTATACATTTGTTGTTGCATGTTCAATGAAACTATAATAAAAAGAGAATTTAAGTATTTTTATGAAATACGCAATATTTTATTAAATATTATTAAATACGCAATAAAATATAAAATATCAGTTTCTGAAAAACTATTTAAGAATTCTTAATTAATGATCAAAACTTAATTAATTATACATCATTATCAAACATCTATTCAATTTTCTTTTATACGTATATTTAGTGACAAAATACGAAGAAAAAATACTAACATTTGATATTTATTACATCATCAGAGATCCATAGATATTTAAGATATCTGTAGAAGCATAAAAAATAACGAGTATGATTAGTGCAATAATCAGTGCATTATAATGATTTGCTAAGCGTTATTGTTAAGTGCACATCACATGCATCCAAAATCAATGAACTGCAAGCAGTCTTTTCGTTACTCAATTTCTTTTCTTTTCCACTTATTTATCGATTCTCGCATCTTCTTTCATTTGTCGATTTTCCTTCCTTCTGAATTCCTTCTTGTTGAAGTCTCTTTCCATACAATGATTATCTCTCTTTTTCTCTCTTCCACTTTATTGTTCTTTACTATTTATTGTTCTGTACTATTACTATTCTCCGTTTTTTTTTTCATATTCTAAATCACAGTTTTTCAACCGATTGACAACACACTAGGGTGCCATAAAAGATTTCCAAGTGTGCACAAATTTTAAATAAGATAAAGAGAAACGAAAAAAATTATAAACGAGTTAAAAAAGAATTGTAAAATTATATTGTTTTATATTTACTGTCATTTTAACCAATGCAATATCATTAGTACAACAAAATTACTTTTTAAACGATAAAATAAAAAATAAAAACTTTAAAACGCTTTACTTTTTATTTTTGAACATCGTGTTGGTGGTATGTAATAAAATATCTATGCTGAAGAGAGTGTGTGTGTGTGTGTGTGTGTGTGTGTGTGAGAGTGTGTGTGTGTGTGTGTGTGTGTGTGTGTGTATGTGTGTATTAATGATGCACCTCTAGAAATTTGGCTCATTATTTAATGTGCCACTGAATTGAAAAAGATTAAACAATGATGCCCAAGATATATTAATATAGTTTCCTAGATGAACACTTTTCAAAACAGAACATTATATCCAAATACGCGATCGTTTTTCACTTTCGATATAAAATCGAATCTATTGCTAAGAGAGGGATAGATTTTTATATTTTTTTTTCCTTCTCGTATAACGTATACTCGCGAAATTACTATGAATTACTGTGCACATTTTCATAGAAATTACAAGCTTTCGTACTTCAATATGAAAAACAACAGCATACAAAATCGCAAGAAATTGCTCGGCGAACCGCAAGTTAAGTAATGTTACGCATAATACCATGCAAAATTTTCTTCGCCCTTCTTTATCCGCTTTGTCGCTATACATAATGTATGAGGCATTGCGAGGAAGTTAACGAAATCCTGTCGAAATTAACGAAGCGTAACTGAATCAACTTAATAACAGACTCCTGTTCCCTCAGATACTTAAATATCTTATACGCATATTTTTATTGTTGTTAAGATTCGTTATTTTTCAATAACCGGAGAAATATATGAAATATTTTAGTACACTACGTACAATGCAAAATCGTTGCTGTTGCTATCCGACCGAACATGTGTCGGTTACTGTCCAAACAACAAAAAGTTCAAAACTAAAACATAAGACATTCTAAAAATGAGTGCCATCAGTTAAAAAAATGCATAAATGCACGATCATTCACAAAAACTGTTCATCTAGAACTAGTTTTAAAACCTCCTTGGACATAATTTTTCATTTATGATGCTTGGTTTACCTGTTCTGGTTCAGGTACTTGTATTGGGTCGATTCTTTCGATCTCGATCTTATTTTCTTCCTTCCTAGAGGTACCTTGGGGTGGCACCCTTTGGATAACGGAAACCCTTGTTGGTGGCTCTACACGGGGTGCTTTCGGAGGCGTCTGCGGCCTTGGCAATACAACCTTCTCTGACTTTGACAGGAACTGTGGTGGATCATCCGAGGCTATTGGTGGGCTACTATATTCTTTTCGCTCCGCCCTGGTGAGCACATGACGCCTACTACCATACGGCACGTCACCACCAAGGATGCTGGAGATAAATCGTCTTGGAGGCGGGCTGGTAGCATTACTTGTCACCGGGTGTGGGGGTGACGGTGATGGTGCCGGACTGTTGCTGCGAAAGGATTCTGGGGATGTCGCACGGTCATCATCAGTCTTGTCCCGATCTATTGACAAAAAGAAAAAAAATTATTTTCCATTAAATTCCAGCATTATGATAAATTGTTATTTACTAAAATTCCTGGGACAGTTTCATCCTAATTGTGAAGAACTAAAAATAACTGTATTGAATTAAAGAAAAAAGTTTCTACGAATCTGTTTCTTGTTGAGCTGAACGGCAAACCGAATTTTTGTATATATTATTATTTAATTTGATTCAATAGAATTGGTAGTATATTTTATTAATGAATCAATAGAATTGGTAGTATATTTTATTAATGAAGGAGGTGTGTGTAATCCTATGTGAATCCTTAATAAAATTTTCCAATTGGGGAATTTTATCATTAATAAAATATACTATTACGACAGTTGAGTAAAGTCTGGAATTTTTATCTACGAGTAATTTATCAATTGACAAGAAAGTCTTCGGTACATCAAACAAACATATTCCAGTAAAGGAACTAATTTGTTATTACTAGCATCCTATTGATATCTCTGATGACCGTCATCCATATTTATAAGCTTGATTTAAATTTATATTGACTGAATTTGTATTGATTGAATATATCTTTGGTCAATATGAAGTAAATTACATTCATCATAATCTAAAAAAATTCTATAGAAAACACTACAGAGAGCAATATGACACAAAGGCTTTTTCTGAAAAACACGAGACCTTGCTCTTTTTAGTCGACCTTACAATTTTCTTCGGTACGGCATACAATAAACTGGGAATTTCAACAAACTTCGCATTTCAAGGCTCGCACAATTTAACACTTAACACGCGACACGGATTTACGATTCATACGAACAGCGACACCGACACAAGGTGAGACGGGAATTAAATCTCGATACGTATGCGAGCCGATCAGGACTCGGCAGTCGGCATACGTAATGCACGGACGGGGCAACGACGACGGCACGGCGACGACGATGACGGTCATAACCGTCAGTTGGCGGTTGGCCCGCTGCTCTCCGTGTCTGAATTTACGAGCAACCTTGAGGATTCGCAGGTACCGTATAGCGGCTACGGCCATTTCGCCGTACGTTCGTCCTTCACACGCGTACGTGATCTCCCACTTTTCTCCTCGAGCATGTCTCAGAGTACGCGGACAAGTAACTGTCTTTAATTAGCAAACGATAACCAATTGCGGTACCGATCGCCTCCTCTCGTTGTTATTCCCTTCGAGAGAAGCAAACGGATATTGAGGATCGCTCGATATCCTCAATCATCTCCAACTGAGATAGCGAAATTACAAAATTTCCCATGATAAAATGATTTCTTAAGATGATGGGTTTATGGCAAAATCGATATCATAGGATATCAATATTTTTTTCCAATCAGTATTGTCAACTATAAAAATTTAGCGACATTATTTTTTTAGTATGTATTTATTATTTTATTCCTTAATTATGTAGGTAATTTTGTATTGGAAATAGTATTATTGATGTAAAAATCAATTATAAGATGTCGGTTTTGCATCAATAAAATCGTGCCCACCAATGTAGAATTGGATAAATGAGGACTGAGAAATAAAGTAATAAATATAATAAAATAAAGTAATGAGCGATGTCGCTAAATTTTTATCGTCGACAATACTGATTATTGTTTAATAATAGCAACTTCGTAATTTTTTTTTTTCGTCACATCGCAGTGCAGTGATAGTTTTTGTCACAATTCTAAAGGTGGTCTGTTATTGGATGTACGACGCGTACGGTCTCTCGACTTTCGAGACTTATCAAGTGTTTTTCGACGAGCACGAGGACACTGTGTAATCATATTGTTGGAGCGACAACCAGGAAATTATCTGCACGAGGACGCGGTGTTTTACTCTCGAAGTCATTATGGAAAATATATTGAAGGAAGAGAAGTCTCTTCGCCTATAGTCTTCGGGGATATCAATATCATACATACTTCGACAATCTTCCGTTTGCTAAAAAAAAGTATTACTTAGTGACACAGTTTTATCTGCAATTAACATTTTTTACGTACTTAAATTATTAAAAAAAAGTAATGTATATAAATGCTACGTACAAGATATCTTAATGTTACAAAAATCACTAGGAATTATGCGGGTAAGTTAAAGAAAACGAGTCGCTTCTGTAAACAGTCTTTAAGAGCTCAAAGCACCCGTCGAAATGCAGAATGGTCGAAATAGAGGAATTTAAATCCCTACGCCCGCGGCGCCCTCGAGGAGGACGATCTTTTCTGGATCTTCTCGAAAGAGACTCTTGTGTCCCTGAGCTCGAAATCAACCGCAGGCTATCCCGACCTCGAAATTACGAGTTAGACGAGGTGCCTAACGACATCTTTTGCGCAATCGCTTGCGTCACGACCTGAACCCCTGAAGGTAACAGCCACGGCGAAGGTACCAAAATGGCGGTTCCGTTCGTCGGACAACCTTCGGTGGAAAGAATCATGATGCGTGCATGCGTGCATGCATGCGTGAGTTCCTCTGACCAAATCCCCCTAACAGGTTCGGCTGCGCTATAAATACCTGCGGCGCAATCGTCGTGACCAGGGTACCGATGTACGCCTCTGCCTATCTTCGACTCTCTCTCTCTCTTTCTCTCTCTCTCTCTCTCTCTCTCTCTCTCTCTCTCCTTTCTCTCTTGCTCTCTCTCATCCCGATTCTCTATCGTGCTCTCTCCCCGTCCAGTTCTCTCCGTCCATTCCTCGTTTGTTAGCTATCTCTCTCTCTTTCTCATTTTTCCTTTCGCTTCTCTTTCCCCTTCGCACAGCGAGAAAGAGAAAGAAAATGAAATGAGAACCGGTACATCGAGTCGGAATCGAGAGGAACGGGCTTGCTCACGGAGCGAAGAAGACAAGGAGAGATCGACCAAGAGGATCGGAACGGTGAGGAAATTCCGGTAAATCGGGACCCGAGACACAGTCCACTACTGCAGTCAGAAATCAGTTTTGTAATTAAGGATAAATTAATAATTAATCTTCATGTTTGATTATATCCATTCAAAAAATTAGTGGAAGATTACACTTAGAAAAATGTCTGAATAGATTAATTAGAATTCTGATTGAAAATGGACGAATCAAAATTTTCTGGTTACATCTATTAAAATTCTAGTCGAGATAATCCGAATCCTGATTAATCAGAATCTTTTCCATTTTCAATCAGACATTTTTCTCAGTGTCGACTCGGTTCCCTTAGAATCCTCAGATAGACGACGTTGCAGTTGCTGCTAGCCAGATTAAAAGGGTGTTGAGACGAATGTGCTCGCTCGCGGAACGGAGTGCCTCACGAGCGATCGAGCGGAGAAGATCGATGCCCGGACTCGGATGTAACGACTGAATCCTCACAATTCCCAACGCGAAACCCAGGGAGCACGATGCTGAAACGAGCGGAGTACACTTCCTGATCTATACGAGGCCTCGAGGTCATTGCCATTACGGGCTAAGGCGCTTGTCGAAACTATCCCGAGGCCGTGTTTAGCGTGACTTCTGCATTCTATGACTTGCCCGTCGTCGCGTATCGGTGTTCGTTCAACGCTGGCTGATGCGAAGATTTTGTTACTCGCAACGCTACTACACGTTGTTAAATTCATTATGTCAAATTATATCATTAATATAGACATTGTTTGTTGACTTTAATAACCACAAAAATTGATCCATTTACATTTTGATATATATACATGAAAGTTATACGGAGAGAACGGGTTTGTTGAAATATTAAAAAATTTAACTAGATACAGATTTGAAAATAATTTTGTTGGACCACAAAATAATCGTATAAGTGTAGGATATTGCTCATCATACTTGAAATTCCTATGTATTATTTTCAGATGTGTATCTTGATAAATTTTTTAATACTTCAGCAAAATCTTTCTTTTCGTGTAAAAATAATAAAATGTTATTTAACTCCAGGGATCGAGTCATTGCTCCTTTGATATTAAACAGTATACGCGCCGGTAAGTAATTAAAATTAAAAAGGTCACATTTTCTCTGATCCGATCTAATTCCGAACTGTGCTTGCAAATGTGAGAACTGCCCTCGATACTGTTACCATTCGGAGTATATCATGGCGTTAGCTTCGACATTAAATGTAGGGTGTGGAATACCAGTCCGAGTCTTCAGCTATCAACATTTACCAGCGGTTTCTCAAGACCGACGATAAAACATCCGCCTTATGACGTTTATGGCGACCCGTAAATCTCCAGCGAAATGTATATATATCTATAATGCAACTCGTCGATTACTTCATCATCCGACACATTGTTTCTGGTCTGTATGCAGATAACCGAGATAAACACGGCGTAAATGGCGAAGGCTCGCGTTACCGCGCCGCGGTGTGTTAGCCGAAAGGAAAGGAAAGGAAAAATCTGAAAAAAGGACTCGAGAGCAGGCAGGGAGCGGTCGGCCGTAAGTAGGTCGGCTAAGTCGCGCCGTTTCGTTCGATCGAGCAGATATTACAACGGCAACGAAGGCGTAAAGCCTGGACGATGCTGACGATGTATCGTCCATGCCGGCAAGAGAACTCGCAACAGGATCTCTCTGCCTGAACCCGGTCGCGACCCAGGCTGCTTTATGCCTGGCAGGTTTTCTCGAATCTCGCGCTTCGATCTCGAGACGTTCCTCTTATAAACATCTTGATTTATTTTTCTTTTCTCGTTAAGCTTGCAGAAGAAATACTACAACATCAATGTTTACACATCCGCGTTCTATAAAATCTTTCTAAAAATTTCTTCTAGTTCTCTTTTTAATTTTCGAAATTTTTTGTCCTTTCATTCCTATCGTAAATTCGATAAAACGTTGCATCAATATTATCATGTCGTCTCAAATTGACGATGCTGCTACCCTAAAACAAAATTGCGGCTCGTGTTCAGATTCTTATTGGAGAGTCTTTATCAAACGCAAAGAGATTCCAGGCAAGGACGCAGGGGAAAAATCGCCCCGGAATCCGAGCCGAGGCGTTCGCGATCGCGAGAAAGTGCGACATCCCGTATGCACGGTCTCGCGCGCGATATCTGCGTAGCGTTTGCGTAGCGGTACCGTGCGTGGGTCGAATCGTCGTCGCACGGACAGCAAGGTGACACCGTACGTATACGCGGCCACTTGGTCGCTTTACGTAATGGACACGTGCAGCGTGCACGAGCACGCGCGCGAATTACCTCCACATTACGCGAAATCCGTGCATTTCCATGTTCGGAGCAATCTGCGTTTCGCGGTGCAGAATCAATGCCAGCGAAATGCGATTCGTTCATAAGAACGCCGTCACAGAAATGTTACATTAGAAAATGTATTACATTAAGAAAAATATTTTGTATATGATATGTGACTTACATAAAACTTTCTTATTTTTTTTTTAAATTTTTGTCGTAATCAAAATTTGATTTATAGAATAAACCAACTTTGGAAATTGATGGGAGCGAAATTCGGAAAGATAATGTTCGTCTAAGAAGGACCGGTAAAGTGCTGTACAAAAACTATCGACATTTAGAATATTTTGTGTTTACTAAAAAAATATGTAAAATTATGCGGACAAGTGTAAAAATCACACGACTTAATGACGTAACTGTATATACGTTTTCATGTGTTTTTTGCATTTACCGTTCCTATAATTCTAAATATTTTTTACTATTCTTATGCTTTTCTCACATCACAAAGAAAATACGTAAACAATAATAAATAAGAAAGAAGTGAAATTACGTGAGTAAAAATCACACGATTTATATTAGCTGCACATACATTATAAATGTGCGATTTTTACATTTGTTCACTTTTCTTATAATGTACGTAATTTAATATGTAATCTCAAAAGTACAATATCTAAAATGATAAAATGTTATTCAGGTATATACTATATTTACCGTTAGAATATGCAGTGAAAAATAAATTATTTTATAAACTTGGATATTTTCTATCCAGATTTCCATCTAATTTTAATATTGACAGTGGTCTGTAATTTTCGTTAAACCAGGCTACATCTATATAGCGCTAACTCCATGCAACCATGTTGCGTGACTTAATGCCTAACTTAATTGCATTCTCCGGCACGAGGAAAGATCTTAATTTTGGAGCAAATTGTCGGCCTGGCTTTGTCGTTCCCAAATTACACGCGTCCCGTTTTTATCAGTCTCAATAATCGCAATTGAATCAGTCATGCCGATCACACACGCGATCGTGTTTTCCTTTGCGATTCGTCCGCCAGCTCGATCGTGCTAGCAGAACGAATGCATCGGTTCGCGAGTAATGCATCGTACATACGAGTTCTGCGCTTCCTAGAAGCTACGAGACACACATGTGCACGTGCATACAGCGCACACGTACACATATTTATACGGCCTGGTAACGCTACTCTTCAGAGAGTCCTTTCTACGATCGAGCGGAAGATCGAGACGTTAGCCGACGACGACGACGTTTCTTCGCTCGACCTTGGCACTCGGTGAAAAGTTGCGAATGAAAAAATCACCGATCGCTGCATTTTGCGCTGGAGGGTCAGGAATAAAGAGAGAGGAGGAGGAGGAGGAGATCAGTGCAGTGGGGGAAGACCGGTGCAACTCCGACGTAGCCGGTCGAGCGTGTAGCCGGAGATCGCACACAACAACGAGATACAATGTTGGTTCTTAGGAATTACTGTTTGAAGGAAAGTGTCGGTAACGCGACCCGATACACCACGATGAAATGTGACAAAGTGAATTGAGGCTGCCTGATACTACTCGACCACATCAGACCTGTTCTTGTTTCGATAAACTCTCTGAACTGATCCACACGATTCAATAAATTGAAATCGAACTATTACTATTGTAATTCAGAACTCTAAAGCAACAAAACGTCTATACAACATTAAAAACATGACGTAATTATCCTTACACAATGAAATTGTCTACCAGTCTCCAGAGAAATCTCACCGATAACCATTTTGCAGGACCATGAAAAAAACGTAACGTTATAGAATATTACTGTATACGCGTCATCATTATCTTGCGATTTCAAGTGAATACGCAACTATTCACATAATTCAACGTCGATTGTATAACTCCGTTTTTATGACCGTATTGTATAATGGGCATCCAATCATCTTAGGAATTATGAAACAATTTAAGTCTCATCCGAGTAAAAAACGTGAAAAATTCAAAATAAAAAAATGTATATCAATAACAAACGACACTGACTTCTATTTATGAAACTAAAAAAGCGATTAAATTCGATCGTCGTATTAATCTATATCTGTGATTAATTTCATTCTAAGCGGTTAGATAATTTATAAGCTAATGCTGCCAATCATTCCCCTCTAATTAGAATAGCAGGGAAAATGGCAGCGGTAAATCCACCTTGACAGTCTCATTCGTACTATTTCGATTGGGATTTTTTCCAAACAGATAAATGGGATCAGAGACCGTGGCAGAAATCGTCGCGACTGAGCGGTGTCATTCGGCTCCCGTTGTTACAGCACTAAACCGCAGACTACGCCATCATTTAGATAGCGATTCATCAGAAGATAATAATCCGTGCAATTATACAGGAACAAAGATCAAAATTATTCATCAAGTTGATGCGAAAAATTCGCATCGTTTCTTCATTGAATGACTATATTAAATACATTTAGAAAATTAAAGTCCTTGAAAAATAAATTTTAAAAAATTCTCTCTAAATAAAAAACTAAAAGTATATTTACAAACTTATGATGATCCTCTCATTTCGATATCGTTAAAATTTTGATTTCAACTTTAATATCAATTTTTTGCACCAATCTAATACTTAAAAATCTGAAAGAAATACAATATATAGTCTCACTTTCTTCCCAAATCTTTGTAAACCTCTGGGTGATATTTACATAAATTGTAATTCTTCTAACATAATAAATAAATAGATTTAAACTACAATAATTAAAGAAAAAATGCAAACTAAGCAATCAGCGGCCTCGCGAATTGAAATTTTTCATCACCGTACTGGAAAAAGAGTCTGGTTGCATTAATTGGAACATTAATTGAAAATGGACAAATTAGAATTCTAATAGATACGATCAGAATTTTCTGGTTCATTTTCAATCAGAAATTTTTATCGTGAAGGAGAAGCAACTTTCGCGTTCGAACAAGGTTCTATCCAAGTTTAGTAATCGCATCGACTATATTACAACGCGGTGTTTTCCACGATGCTCGATGAGAGCAAAGCTCAAACGCTATTATCCGTAATAGCTATACTCGCGTTAATTCACCGTCGCGAAACGATCGCACCGATTCGCTAGCGTCTAGTGTAGAACGAGATTTATCGCACTGAACGTTCTTTTCTTTTGCACTTGGCCCCCTTGCTCGGAAAGAATTTCGGTCACGGCCCTCTTGCGCCATTAGCTGCCGCCGCCGCCGCCGCAGCCGTACACTCATCGTTCTCTGTGTGCGGAGTGTGTTGTATATACGTGCACACCAGCTAACGACAGCGATGACGACGATGGCGTACGCACCGAGGTGTACCTGCTCGCGGCGCTTTCGACGACGAGTCGAACCTGTTCCCCCGCGCGCAACGAGAAGTCCGGTGTCGTTTCAACCGGTGGACCTCGTCGTACGTGTCTGCGGGGTGTTCCGCAAGATTTGCGTTAAGCCTCAGGGACGTATTCACGCCGGGAACGACGTAAACCGCGCAAAATGTTCATTCGAAGCGTAATACAAACATTCGTCGCATCTTCAAATTTACACTGAGAGAAAAGTTTTTGGAATTTGTGACTATGATTATACATTTTATCATAATTTTGGTTATTACTGCTTTGTTAGTAATAATAACTATATATATAGTTCTATTAACAAGTATACATATATTTGGCATCAAAATAGCTATAAACTATAATCATTATTACCATAAAAATAGTTGTAATTACTATAATTTAACTATATAATTTGTAATCATTTTTGGGACAACTATACTATATGGTCTAAAAATATATTATATGTGTTGATTGGCTAACTATATGTTTGTTAATAGAATTATACATATTATATACAATTATTATTATCAACATTACAACGGTAATAGCTATAATTATAGTAATATCTAATCACAAATAGTCATAAGTATCAAATACTTTTCTCTACAATATCACATGCGCGTAGAGACGAGTTATAATTCGAACGATGATCTTCTGAGAATATAATCGAGAATTGTGAAAAAAATATCGTTTAAATCATTACATACGTAACTTAAATTTAAAAAGAAAAGGCCCAATCGTTCCTTGCAGATTAATGAAATCTAAATCGGAATAAATTAGTTACGTTTCTTTGGTGTACCTAATGTTTGGTAACTGTACGTGAAAAGAAATGTATAAAATTTGTTGGATATTTAATTTCACGCCTCTTTTTTCAACGTACGTCACGGTACCGCGAAGACCCGTGTATACCCCTATGCGAACGGACACGCACACGCACGCGTGTACGCACACACGCGGACGAGCGCGTACGATTAGACATGCATGCACGCATCGCGAGGCTTACGGACGATGCATTGTAATTCGTCGCAATGACTGCACATCCTGGTGTACTAAGCCTTTGCAACAGGTGCGCGTCACTGAGCGCGATTACCTGCGTGTCAACGACAGTTAAAGCTCGTATGTGCACTGGATGTAACAGTATTTATCTACCGCGCGGTACATACGATGCGTTAACGGCGTTTCTTTCAGAACATTTCTTTTTTTTCTCGCATACCCGAAACGTGTCGGAATCTTAATTGAGATCGCGAAATTACGATCTGACTTAACTTCGGTTTGTGTCGTTCTCTAACTGCTACCTAATTGCTTAACAGTCGGTAACAAAATATGTCAAGGTTAAAGACTATTTATTACTTTTATTTGAATGCTATTGCTTAACGCAAGTTGGTACAATTTGAAAAGTATTGAGTTTGATATTTAAAAAATAATAGAATTTATTTTAGAATTTCTAAGGAATTCAAATTGATGTAATAGCAGAATACTAATTAAGGAAATTTCAATTTTACAAGAAAAACTGATATTTCTTACACAGAAAGAACAGTTTTGCTTTTTAAAAACTTAGCAAAATACAGATCGGAAAATAATTTTGTTGGACTATCAAAATAATGGTGTAGGATATTCGAGCTAATTACTAGAATATGATATTTTGCAGCATTGTTTATCATGCTTGAATTTCCTACATAATTGTTTTGATTGATTCATTATTCATCCAACAAAATTATTTTCAGATCTTTATCTATCTAAATTTTTACTTAGATATTTAGATATTTCATTAAAATTGTTCTTTCTATATAATCATGACAGTCATATAAAAATCAGGAATTCATTTTATTTAATTAATTTCAATTAACTGAAGAATCAAAAGAATTCTTTCTTTTAGAATGCGGTACAACATACGTTGTACTGAATTTCATGACAAGTGGACGTTATACGTGGTAATGGTTATTTTCTTAATTACACTGTGTATGTAGCTTGAATAAAAACATTGGAAATATAGCGTGACTCTGGTGAACGTTTCTTAAAAATGCATGATGATAACGAACGTGTTCGATCGGTCGTAATGTGGCTCTACGAGTTTAATAACGACTAGTTTCATACGACTGATCGTGCCGGCCCTGCTAGCTCCCTTCGCGTCGAATTTAACGCATTCCACACACGGCGACAGTGCGATCCTCTTTTGGCGCGGCCGTCGGCTAAGTGGAATGAGCGTGCATCGCACCGCAATTGCATAAAACGCACCGTATCGCCACGGGCTTCATGCAAAATGATCGTCGTGATCGAGGAACGATTCGAAACCGGCTTGAAACGATGTATTCTAAAATTCTAGTGATTAGCAAGGATCGTATAAACGCGGATAAATAATTCGGAGAAAGAGTCGCGTGACACCTGCTGAAAGTAGTACGTCGCTCAGAAAATGAAAAATGCACAAGTCGTGTATCCGGTCATAAGAATTATAAAATGTTTACGGAATCGTGCGATCAGGAAGTGTAAACAGTTTTCAAAAAATCCACTAACACACACACACTTCTAGTTTATTGAGTGTTTGATAAATACATTAAAAGTTGAAGAAGTTGATTGCATCTAATTAACATTTATGCATTTAATGTAATGCGTATTTAAGGTAAATAATGGGTGGATCTTCTGTGAAATGAACTTTTTAAGTATATCATCTCTCTTCTTATCAAAGAATTTAATTTAAATTTTTTAAAGAAATACGGAAGAATTAAACAAATTCATTGTATAATCAATATTAATCAAAAACACTCACAAAATAGATGAAATATTTTTCCATATTTAAATAGGAATATAAACAGTTTATAAATAGATGCAGACGTATTCTTTAATTTATATTGCATATATTTAGAAAAGAGGGCAATAAAAAATTCAAATTAATACACTGAAAAAAATACTAAATTTTAATAAATATTTATTTAAATAGTTGTAAATAAATATTTACTAAATGTGAACCTATTTATTTGGTACAAAAACAATTAATTTGATTTAACTATCATTTTTTTTAACGAGTAAATATTTATTTACTGTAAGTAAATGTTTAATGTACTATTCAAACAAATATTAAGATGTAGTAAATTTTTTTCAGCGTAGTGGGCTCGCGTGAATTCAACTTTTCGATTCGATAAGAATCATCGAGGAATGCAAGGAGAGTTCCGTACTCTGCGTTGAATTTCTAGTCAGTGACTCTCGTCGGCCTATGTCCTTCTATCTATTCCCCACCGTTCCTCACCGTTGCGTGCTATGCCGAGATTCTAATGCCAACACGGTCGCCTTGGCCGTCGCGGAGATCACTGACAGCAGGCTTGAGCTGTAAGTCGCGTTGCGTAACTTTCGTGCGAAATCGAAGGTTCTGCGACTCTAACGGAGCCACACCGTTGCCTAACATACTCGTCAAATAGCCCAGCTACGAAACTCATCAACATTCACGATAAGAACCCATCGTTGTCCCACCATTTTAAGGCCGTAAATTCATAACAGACACGTCCAAGTTCGTGCAATTATAGGACAGTTATGCCACGTAAGTCATTTCTACACGGAGAAAATTTTCTTTTAAAATTTACCCTGAAAATATGTAGTTGTGGTACAATACAATATTTTAAAGATTTTTATCATACACTTCAGTAAAATTAATCAAACTTATTTTATACTTTATTGTAATTTTATTAATGAATGAGAGAGATTTACATTAAAATTCTTCGAAATACAATATTGTCCCATGATTATCATATTTTCAAGGTAACTCTAAAAAAAATACTCTCCGTGTACGTACACTGTAAAAAGTCAAATGTTAATTTTAACTTAAAGGCATACAGTGGACTTTCTGAGACATGCAAAAAAAAATGTTACTTTTAATATTTTTACAATTCTCAGAAAGTCAACTATACGTCTTTAAGTTAAAATTAACATTTTAATTTTTACAGTGTACCTATTAAAGTTGGCAACGTTGATAAAGAATATAAAAAATAGGGAAATTACGACTGTTCGATCTCCCGAGAAAAATATAAGAAAAATACACATAGAGGAACTACTCCAATAATTAGATCCGTATCTATATATAGTGTAAGAAATAAGCGACAACACGAGAAAAATATCAGGGCACTTCGGAATTCGAAACGAAGTCTTCTTCTTATTGTTAGACATTCATCTTTGTCACTGAACCATACAACCTTGATGTTAATAACTTCTCTGTCGTGCCTATTTATATTAAATTCTTACTAGAAACTTAGACAAATTATTCAATGCTAAAAAAAGCAATTTAACTTTTCAATACAACTCTCAGTACGATATTCAGATTTTAGATACGTATATTCAGATTTTTTTTCAAATAAATGATGTTTGAGTAGTACCAAGTAAACATTTATTTGCAGCAAATAAATAACTATTTTCTCAATAAAAAAAATGACAGTTCACACACACACAATGAAATTAATGGTTTTTATATCAAATAAATATAATTTTTATATCAAATAAATATATATATATATATTTAATAAATATTTACTTAGAACTATTCACACAAATATTAATTAAAATTCAATATTTCCTTTTTTCAGTCTAATACTAAACATTTAGGAAAGTAAAAAATCATTTTTAGTTATATTAATCGAACATTTGAGTAGACTATTTCACTCAACATTTAATAGCTATTACCAGACTCTTTTTCAACGCATCCGCGGGAATATTCCGAGAGAATGAGAATCGTCGGGAGACGAAAAATATTATCCCCGCCGCGACGGCCAAGCGCGACGCATCGCTTAGATGAGCATTGAAATCTCCGGTCCGGCGCGTCGTGGCGCATCGGAACGCATACACGTGTCGACTCCGTCCATTGCCGCTCGGCTCGCTGCAGCGCGAGTGCAGGAAACGTTATACGAACAGCGCGCGCGGTGTACCATTACGATCTCGCATCAGTCTGGATTCCGTTCGATCGGCAACGCGGAAAATGCAAATAAAACCAATACTCCGTACGCGCGCGCGCGCGTGCACGATACACGCGGAGACATACTCGTTTACGTAACAAATCGACTGTCTCTCGACCGACGACGCTCGCTCGCACGATGAATCTTCTTCTCTTCCCCGTCAAGGATAACGATATTTATCATCGCGATGATATTTATCAAGCCGCACTTGCCGCACGAACGAAAGGGTTCTAAGCAACGTATATCTAATGAGGTGATTTGTACGCGACCATTAAATTCGAGAAAAGATGAATCACTTAATTGGACACCGTCGCATTAATTGAACGGATGCGTCGGTCACACGCCTCAAAAAATGGCTATTGTGATAAAATATGTAGTAAGGCAGCCAGAGCTTAGAACGACGCTAACAATAAGTCGCTTCCGTATAATATAAATGTTTAATTAACATATATTATAATTAATAGTAAAAAAACCGGCTGAGAAGAAAACAGGTAGAAAGAATAACGCGTGCACCTGCAAGGCACGGTGATCGCCAGTAACAGGCCATCGACACCGCGTTTTGCGCATCATTCGTAGTCTCGTGAGCGCAGGAGCCTGACGCAAAACAAGAATTAAAAATAGGGAGAGACGGAGAGAAAAGACGGAGGAGCGAGATCGCGCTGCACAAAAAAAAAGGGGAAAAGGAATAAAGGAGGAACCGCCCCGGTCACTTTCCTAAACCAGTTTTAGGACTACATCCTCCACCTACTCACTATACCGTTGTAAAAGTACCACCCGTGATCGACCTCGGCTAGACCGTCGCCCGAGGACTAATATGCCCAAACGAAAAATCAGCAGTGAATTATGTAACTAAACTATGTAGCAACGACTCGTCGAGCACGCCAATTTTCACGCAATTAGTCAAACTTCGGTTTATCTTTACGGCTGCTAAAAACGACGAAAAAGTCATTACATCCGTAACGACTCGCGATAACAATAAGTGCATCTGGAGGTGTTGAGACAAAAATAATTATATAACGTAAAAAACCTCGTTAATACCGATTCTTGCCCTTGGAGTAAAAAAAAACTCCCCAAGCAGAACAAAAAGGCATGATAATTAAAACTCCCGAAGTATATTAAAAATTATTTTTCAATTAGATAAGCTCAACACACAATTCAAAAGCAAGAAACAGGGAATAACAAATATCAACCTGTCAAAAACCGTATATATACTAGAATACAATATTCTGATAGATAGTAACCTGTTATTCCCTGTTCCTATTCTCAAAGCTTTTCAATTGTGTCTCAAGTTTAACGATTCATTTCAATGTCATTTTGGCATTATTGCGATAACCTATTGTTCTGTTGTTAAATTTCCGAAATTCTCTGTATCGGTGTCGTGCAAACTCGCTCGACCTTGGTGAAACTGCGTCGATAGGTGATCGTCGTACATGCACATCCGCAACGTGCAAATTGCAATTGTGCTTTACGGCCGTTCACTCACTATACCGTTCCTCATCGGCACGGCTGACGCGCGGAAGGATGACCGTTGTTTTCGACGAAACCGTTCGTACGACGTAAACGTCATTATGCAATCGCGCGAGGCGTTCGTGCACAAGTGGCACTCATGTAATTAACTACTATATGTGGCGTGCGCAGATACGCGAACAAGTTCGCCGACTGCCAAAGGTCAGCCGTTACTCGGTGCCGAGCGACAGATCGACACAAGAAACTTTTTTTTTCTCTCCGTGTTATAACCATCATATCGCTGATTATGTCAAGCTATGATGAAAAGCGCGTGACAAATGAATCACAGAGAAACATCGAGATGAGAAAGAAATGTCCACGTACAACACAATGGCCGAAAAGGGTATTCAATGGCTTCTAACATAAATTAACTTTAATCCTATACTGCGAGAAATGTTTGGTATAAACAATTATCGTAATTTTATTGATATATGAATTACCAAAATTTTGTTTTAAAAAATTGTATTCTAATAGGAATTTGATAGAATAACAAAATTTTAATTAGAATAAAACAATTTATAAATTAAAACGTAAAATTTTAGTAACAATTTATAAATTAAAACAAAATTTTAGTAAGTCAAGTATCAACAAAATTATAGTTGTTCATACCAAACATTTCTCTCGGTGCAGTTCGACTTACTATTAATCTTTTTGTAGTTTTAAGAATTAGAAAAAGATGAAAAGTAAGTTGAAACGAGACGTAAAGTTAATCTACATTAATGGAAACAGACATAAAAGAGATAATGTCCGGTAATTTTTTATACAAATGCGATGGGAAAGAGGAGTTGCTGTATCACGAGCTATTAAATTCGCGAGGACTGTATAATGAGAGAAAAATATGTACACGCGAGTAATTAGCATAATGCGATTCACGAAAGTAAAAGAGCCCGTTAATGCGTTGCATGATAACGTCCGGAACCGAAATGTCCGAAATGCAATCGCACCTGTACCCCAAAATACGATCGCACCTGCAGCAGAAGTGTAACATTTTAGGCCCCTTTTTTCTCTCTCTCCCTCTTTTATTTGCTTTCTTGCTCGACAAGTACGCTGTAAAAGGGACGACGAGAAGGAAGCCACAGAGTTGCACTTGTGAGCTCCGATCGTTCCATGTTATCGACGGTTTGCATATTACAAATTAAACTGTTGAGATCAGTATCTTAATTTTACACCGTGGCGACTTACGCGACTTTATAACGATCCAATAATTGGCTTGTCAAATTACTGTGTACACAATACCGAAAAGATAATTGTCTTGCGCTTTATTAATTTGTTCTCCATTTATCTCCGTAATGAATGCATCGTATAAGTACATAAAGATCCCATGCGTAAAAATTCATAATCGAAATACAGTAATTATATCGATAATTATAAAATAATATTACGAACTTCACAATTCGATTAATTAATTTAATTTGATTACGTACATTATAGGTATCTACAGCGATACTTCAATTCTTTTATTTTAATTTTGCAGAGAAAACTCAAATTTGAAGTCGACTTTATGCTATAAGAACTGCTACTTTTGATAACTCGAAGAATCGAAGTTGTGAAAGAAATCGAAACTTCGAAATTAACTCCAAATCTTCGAAGATTAAAGTATCTTCGAATATTTGAAGATTTGAAAGAAATCGAAACTTTGAAATTAACTCCAAATCTTCAAAGTTTAAAGTGCCTTTGAAGCTTCAAAGGCATCTTAAACTTAAAAAATACGAAGCTAACTTCAAAATTTCTATTTCTTCTAAGTTACGATCTTTTAGGTTGTTAAAAGTATATAACAGTCCTACTTTATATAATCCACAGAATTGTGATCCACTCACGGATGTAAAAAGTTAAAAAAAAATAATGGTGGGAAAACTTCTCTAGAAAAAAAATGTACTTCAAACTGACCAAAAAAATTGTCAAAAAAATATATGTCAAAATTTGAGATATCTTAAATATTAGACGATAAGAAAAAATTCAATTCAGAAACTAAAACCGGTATAATTTCGACGAATTCTGCTCTTACAATATAAAGGATCGTCTGTAAAAACGTCTATAATACCGTCTATGATACTCCTACAATAGAAGTAGCAAACTATAAGAAATTGACAAATTAGTCAAGTATTCTCCTCTCATTCGACCATGATTAGTCAATTTCTTACGGTTTTCGGCACTACCTTCAGATGGCCCTTAAAGAAAGATGAACGAATTTAACCCTTCGTAGACATACATATATTTATTTACTGTAGGCATTCCAAGTCGGTTTTTGTCCAGCCCAAATTCTTTTCCTTTTCCCAGGTTCCAAAAAAAAATAGAAAAATTCAGAATTACTTTTCAACATCTCTGCTACATAGCCAGATAGTTATTTAACTCAAATATTAAAACTTTTATTTAATAAAAATTGAAATTTGTACTAAGAAATTTGAGAGCGAAATTTCGCTTGGATCGAAAGAAAAAAATCCAGGGTGTCTACGAGAGGTTAACACAAGTGTAGAAAACTGAGATCGCCGAAATTATGCCGGTTCCGCTCCGTTTTAATCAGAAATCACTTTACATTGATCCTTGTTGACGATGAGACTCAACGGTTCCGAGGTGCCAAGCGGGCTGTCCTTGCCACTACCGGGAGGTGGACTCTTGCTGGAATGTTGCGACTCCAACAGCCGCAACTGCTGTTGATGCAGTCGATTCTTGATGAGGAAGATCTTTGGCATCGTGACCTGACGTCGGGAGCGATGCACTACGTTGTCACTTAGCACTACCACTACATCGAAGTGGTAAGCGAGCCGCTTCTCTGCTCAGCGGTGCAGTCAAGATCGCGATCGCGGCACAAGCTGCAAAAACACGTCTGGACCGAAACAAAACACGATCTTCAGTACGATCTTGTACACAACAGTGTCATACTCGAGAGTACTTGGCGAACAGACCACCTGTTGTAGCTACGGCCACGGTGATTCACCATTACCTGTCTTTGCTCCGCGTCTCACGCCAACGCAAAAATCAGCGTGGAGATCAACACGGGACGATTCTGGATTGAATTCCAGAACGGAATTCTGCACGGGCAGAGGAGCTTTTCTTCCAAAAAATTCCAACGATGGATTCACCGATCATGCGAAAGGTTCGCCGGCACCCCGAAAAAAATAGGGTCTAACTCGATTCGGTTCTCGGATACGCGTTCGGGGTGTCGTGTTCCAAAACACTGTCTCCGACCGGTTGCCGCGTGCTCCAGGCACTGAGGTCCATACGCGTCTGTCACTTCCCTCACTCGGGCGAATTTACAGTTATGTTGAGAGCGGCTCCGTGAACGAGCACCGTCAATCGAGAAAACTCAATCGTACGGCTTCTCGTAAGCTACTGAGTCCGCAAGTAAGTGAACTCAGTAGTCCGGGCCCCGTAAGCCCCTCTCTCTGCCTCCCGTCCACATCCCCGCCTCCTTGCCCCCCTCCCCTCCCCACGCCTCGTCGTCTATCGGCTGAGCAAAATGCGCGCGGACCCCGTTGACTCTCTTTAATCCCCCACTATCCACCGGCCCTCCTCCTCATCCCACCATAGGGCCTCACAAGCCAGCCAGCGGGACTATCCGATCGCACAAACCTGCAGTCCTCGGAGATGAGGTCCACTTCTGACGCATGCGCATAACGGAGCATCGTGTGTACGTGTGTATCTGAACGCCCGTGTGCAGCTCGCCTCGCGGGCCCCGTTTCTTTCTAGTTAAGGGACTGCATTGTTTCTTTCTTCCTCTTCTTCTAGGGGAACTAGTTGTTCCTGTCGTCGGTTGCACCTTCTGATCGAATTAACGTTCTACTGTTGAACGCGTTTCCGGGTAATCAACTCTCTCCTTCCCGCGCACCTTTCCTCCTCAAGTCTTCTGCATTCTTACCGAAAGCAATGAATTAAGCAACTGGAACTTGTTGTTTTTATCTTGTTTTACACTTATTACATCGTTTTAAAATAAGTTTACTTTTTTGTAATGAAATATATTTAAAGATATAAAATTAATTGTAAGAGATCAAGAGAGAGAGAGATATCAAAGAGCAGCGTACTTTTAGGATATTTTAGCTATATAATATCACCTAAAATCATCGATCAAAATATCAGAAACAGTCAATACTATTAACTAACAATCAAAAAATAGCATATCAAAGCTAGTATATCAGTCAAAAGATTTTGTAAATACACTTTGAAAACAAAAATAAAACAAATTTGACTTATAATGGCTATATTTCGCTGCAGTTTTAAGTAAATAACTATTGAACGAATAAATAGATATAAATGAACTTTTGCACGAATATTTATTAAAATTTTATTAGTATATAAAAAATTTAATTTGAATTGTAATGTTATTTACAATCTTTCTCTCTCAGCAAATTTGCAAATAACTATTATAAAACACAATTTTACAAAATCAAGACAGAAAAATTAAATAACTTTTATACTATAAATAGGAGAACTGTGCTCAAATTTTACACTCAAATGTAACAATAGAACAGTCTATGAAATTTTTATATTTTTATAATGCTTTGAGATGTGATACATACATTCTTAAGTGTTTGTATTTTTACTGTAAAAGAAATGCTTAAACCTACAGCATTTTTTCCTGCTGGATTGCTTGCGATTTAGAAAATTACTGGAAATTTTGTGTTCTATGTAATTCTAGTAATTTATTAAATCGCAAGCAATCCAAGAAATAACGCATGTACGTCGTGAGCTTTATATACTTAAAGAGACATTTTAAAGTTTTAACTAAGAAATCACTTCGATTTTCCAGTAAAGAAAAATAGTTTCCGGGAGAGCGGTCGAGATTTCTCAGACCCAATATTTATTTCAATCCGGACATTGAGTTATGCTCATGGATCCCACATGAATTATCTTTCGATCTTTACCGAAGATTACAAAAAAAAAAATTTTGAGAGCGAAACATTTACGACGTTTTGACCCTCTTCACGGGAGAAGTATTCACTAGAGGAAATCTTGGAATGTGATCGAGACGCCTACAAGATTTCTTTTCACGATCTTAATGGCTGTACCATATAGATACGTACAGTATGATAAAACTCAAGTTCGACGTATAAACCCGATTATAATTAAATTTCATACGTAATAATTATTGTGCAACATGTAATATAAAATAAACACAACGCTCTCAATCTGATAAAGTCTTCGCATTCTTAAAAAAAATAATTGAATGTTTCGACGATTAAACGAACTTCAATTAAGGTTGTTGAGCAATAAAAAAGTACAGCTCATAATGACACTGCGTTTATAAATTGCTGCGTTAAGCTGTGATCGTGTACCTTTTATTGTTATACAGTCAAGGCATAAAGGGCAGGTAGAGCGCAGTGAAACGTTTTAAAGAAGAGATCAGTGGTTTATTTATCTTTCACGATTTCTCTTTTCCTTCCCTTCTCACTCTCTCTTTTTATCTCTCTCTTTCTTCATCTGTCTGCCGATCATGCATAAAACATATCCTCCTCGCATTGCAACGGTAGACACAATAAACACAAATATTCGGTTGATTTAAATATATCTGTTGATTATGAACTGTTAATTATAAACTTAAATATATATTAACAAAAAATAATGTTGTGTTCTTTCACTGTTTCCATTTCTTAACCTCGTTTAAAATTTTCAATTGCGAAAGATTTCTTTACGGAACTTGTACAATCATTAATATCACGCTCATTTTCCTAATAGTATTTATAAGTCATCAAGATTCGTTAACTGAAATCGTTAATCATAATGAGTGATAATCCTTGACATTGTACAATATTCCAACAGCTCTAAATAGCCGTGATGAAGAACTGCGGCACGTGTAGAATAAATTATGTAATAAGTTTACGTAAGACTGGGGGGTATTTTTTATATACATATATTATATATATATATATATAGCATACATGTACTATACCGTTCAAGAATTTAGAGAAATCTATTTTTTTTAATAAAAACAATTAATAAAAAAGTTTTTTAAAAATTATTAAAAAATTTAAACGATTTATTATAATAAACATTTCTCTTTTTTTCGTAAATTCTTTATTTTCAAAGTTTAAAAACATTTTATAAAAAATAAATTGTCACACAAAAAGTTCAATGTTACTATAAAAAATTATCGCACTAATTTAAAAAAATATTTCGAAGCTTAAAAAAACTACTTCATTATTAATTTTTGTCTGATGTTTCATCAAGCTACAGCGCTTGAAAGTGGAGAAAGAAAGAAATATTAAAAATTATCAATATCTTTAATTTTATATAATTTAGGAACAAAATATCACACAAACTAAAAGACAGATTTAGACTGATATTCATAGTCCGTTCTTACTTCAAGAACGTCTTAAATAATGTTTTAAGATGCTAATGTAGCTCTCTGATTGGCTTACGACATTTTCAGATATAAGAATCGACTATGAATACCGATCTTTCAGCTTTATATCTTTCCTCTTTAAAGTGTAAACATTCTCTACGGTTTTTTTACTAAGATACTCTTGGCGACAAAATCATAGACGTTTCTAAACTTACTGCAAATGGTAGGATTTATATATTTTTTAAAATACTTTCTGATAGCGCGTATTTTCAAACAACTGATTTGTATTTTTTCTGACGTGCATACATCATTATGTATAAAAATGATGCTACGACAGGATTATACTTCGCGAGATATTTCCCACCGCATTCCGCGAATTACTAACAATTAATAATAATCACCAACATTTTCTTACCCTTTTTGCTGCAATCTAATCGTAATTACGAATATAATTGCAGATATATTAAGTTAATTAGTGTCAAATGTATTCCAATTCAACATTTTTTACTAACACTAAAATCTTGCTTTCATTGAAGTATATATGTCTTGTTATATCTTTGGAAAAATTCTTGTTTGAAACAGAAAATTATATGATTATATATATTATACAATTATAGATATTTTGTTATTAGCAGGAATTATCCAAGTAAAAAAGTAAAATTTTCAATTTTTTAAACATTCTCTATTTAATAATATATGTAATATTTTCCATATACACACACACAAAATACTTTTTTTAGGATACTTTTTTATAACATAAAACTACAGAATAATTTTCACTATAACAAAATTTTCGAATTTATACACCAGAGTATCACCCCTTTAGTTCAATCAAAAAAGGGGAACTTACTTTCTCTTTTTAAAGATAGTTGGTTACCATAAATGTGCGAGCGTCCTTACACAAATGTAATAGCTGTAAATGCAAAACAGTTACCTATTTTTTTTTCAAAAACCGTTGCTGTCCTGGTACCCTTACTTCTTACCCTTCTTTTTTTTTGCGCGATTATTTTGCAAAAAAGTCAGAAGGAGATACCGCAGTTTGCTTTAAGAGACGGCCACTAAAAAAAAAACAGTCCACTCGGCAGAAAAAATCCATGAATTTCACAAAAAAATTTCACACATTGGAAACCAATCGTATAACGTCATAACGACAAACAAACTTATAATTTTAATAAAATGATTGCGTATAAATTATTCGTCTATCTGTTATTTAGATGAATTTTCTTATAATTCGATAAGAAGTTTGATTCAAGTGAAAGACAACTCTAGTAATGACAAAAGTTTTCCTGCTGTCATGAATAATAAATACTCATCTTTTATTTCTCTCTCTCTCTCTCTCTCTCTCTCTCTGTCTCTCTCGCTCTCGCTATTACCTAGATTAAATTACGTCCACTGTATTCAATACGAACTGGACTCTAGCGGCACGTCTATCTCGCGTACATGGCGCGGTTTCGCAGTTTCGCAGTCGTTCAGCCGCGATGCAACGCAGGTATCCAGCAAAGTGGAGGTATCTATCCGCCCATACGCGTCTTGCGAAACCATGTGTCGTATGTCGGCAGCCGCCGCTACTTGGTCGTGGTCGTGATCGTAATCAAGAGTCAAAGTCAAAGTCAAGGTCGGGATCGAGGCGAGGAGAGAAGCACTTATGCAACGTGCCGCGCGCCGTTCGTGCAAACGTTCTACGGTCAAGTGGTGGGGAATTGTTGCAGCTCGTGAACGAGCTAACCACTAAACGGGTACGGTGCAACTGTTACGTATCTCCCGATGAGGAAGCGACGACGATTCGATATCGCAAGTCGCGATCGCATCGCATTTGATAAGCACATATCCTACTATTTTTCTTTTCGCGGTCTGTATTTTGTTCAACACTAAAGTATGACTTAAAAAATCATCACTCGCAATAGAAAGATACTCTAATGAGAGAAAAAAATTGGGTTCTGCTTATTGCGTTTCAAGACCGAAAGATTTCGACGCGCGGTATGCAGAATCAGATATATATATAAATTCACAAAGAAATATTTAAGCACTAAGATCCGCTTTGATAGAATATAGGATTCTTCTTGCTTAATTTAAAAAAAATTTATGTTTAGTTTATAATTATAAATAAACATTTTTTAGGGGATACGTGCTTCGTCGATTGTTTTGTGTATGAAGATGAAGGTAATAAAAGGAAAATAAACGTAGGTAGGAACATACGTAGCCACGTGTCGCTACCTGCATCGTTCCAGTTGATGTTCAGTTTGATGGCCTAAAACTATTGGGATCTCCATTCAATCCATTTGTTTGACATCGGGGTGGAGTTGGTAGTACAAGAATATAAATTCTCTAGGCTAGGGACTCTATTTATTCCCAGCAACGTACACAGCGTGACAGCGACCCGGAAACTAGAGCTACATAACAATAAGCCAATAAAATTTTCACGGCTATAACTAAAATGAAATAATAATGGGCAAATTTTAAAATCGTCAAAATGGCTAGCCTGCTCGTCGAGCAAACGAATATAATTGGTTGTTACTTATAGATCTAACCAGTTCGGCTTGAACGCGCACAAAGACAACATCAAAAAATTTCTCTGCTTGTAGAAAAAATAGTTCATAATTTTTAAAACCGACTATTGGACGAATCTTATTCTTATATCATATTTCATTCAAACTGAAGATTCTACGTTTTTAACCCTATCGGTTACACATATTACGAGAATAATACATTTGAGAATGGTATATCCAATCAATTATAACTTTTATAAAACTAAACATATCGTAAACATTTTTTTCAACCGAAACGTTAGACATTAAAGAATATAATGGTATCAAACAAATATGTACCTTTACTAATAAAAAATCATAAACACATGGAAAGAAATTAAAGAAGCATTAAAAAAAAGAAAACGACTATACCCACATGGAAATAACGGTTTTACTGAAGAATCTAAAAATGTAACTATCTGACAATAAACATTTACAGAGCTAAAAAAATTTGTTAGACTATCAAAATAATTATGTAAAACGCTCAACAAGTTGATTACTAGAAGGTCAGAACTGTTTACAGCATTTCTCGACCTGCACAATTATATTTTGATAGTCCAATAAAATTATTATATTTCATCAGATCTGTATTTACCTAAATTTTTAGATATTTCATCAAAATCGTTCTTTCTGTGCAGAGTAGCATCGAAGGGTTAATTGTCACATCCTAGACAGAGTTCGTTCGACGTATCTACGATGAGACGTAATTTCTTTGTGGTGTTCGCTCTCGCATCAGGTTACGTCAGGTAGTTAAACGGCGGGATTACATTTAATGTTAGATCTGCCTCCTTTCCGATCCTAGCGAAAAGAAAAGACTCGAGCGAACCCGGCCGTCTCGCGCACGGCACACGGGGCTGGCCATCGTTATTACAATCATTATTATCATTATCGTCATTACACGTATTGCAGCTGATGCTACGAACCACTAAAATCCAGACTATCATTAGTCTCGGAAGACGATCTCTCCTCTCTCCCCCCGCGACGCGCTTCGACGCCACGTCTACATCCTCCTCGTGATCGTCGTCATCGTCGTCGTCGTCGTCGTCGTTGCCTTCGTCGTCGTCATCGTTGACGTGTCTTCGTCTTCTTTTCCCTCGAGTTCAGTGCCACTGTCCTCGCTAGTTCCGGTTGTTGCTCGTTGCCGTGCCCGTCCACCTCTTTCACTCGGAGCTGACTCGCCATACGGACCGTCTTACGTAATCTCGAGATTTTTTTCTCCCGCGCCACTTCCAACCCAGTCGGGGACCGGGTCGGAAGGAAGGAGCGGAGGAAAGGTCCCCGCGAGCGCTTCTCATGGAGGTGAAAGGGGCATCGAACGTTTCCGACGCGATGCACTGCGATGGAATGCGTATAACGATCGTCAGACTTTCTTCAACGAATCACGAGATTTAACTCTGTCGAGATTTAATCTCGTCCGATATTTCAGCTGAAATAACTTAATTTTTCACTCGGTTTCGTATCTCTTTTTCATCGCTTTTGCCAATCAATTGCGTAATCAAATTTTGAATGTATTGTCTAAAAAAGGGTTTTTCTAAATCAGTACTGATGTGTCGCAAAAACTTCGAAAATTTTAGAGAAAATACAAAGCGAAAAAATTTAGAAATAAAAAATAAATTATAAAGTGAGTAAAACGCGAAGTAAAATATTTTGAAAATTGTAAAAATTACGTAAATTATATACTGTGTTTACTCTCATTTCAATAAAAATAATATCATCATTGCAATAAAATCACTTATAAAACAATATAATAAAATAACAGCTTTAGAATTCCGTTTATTTCTGAATGCCGTGTTGGTGATATCTAATAAAAGACTGGCGCTGAGTGCTGAAGTATGTGCACCTAACGATGTACATACCTCGACATGTTATCTAATGCGCCGCGAATAGAGAAGGGTTGAAAAATACTGGTCTAAAATTAAAAAAATTTAAACATCCTTGAGTCGTCTCTCCTAATAGAATTATTCATACTAACAATAAGAGTAAAAGATCAATGTTTCTTTAACACTGTTTTGAATTTCTTATCTATTATTTTTATGTAAATATACTTTTGATATTCAAGTAACATGACTTTTATCCGCAATCAGTGCAATCAAATCTCGTAACAACAACTAATTAGAATTGCAAGGAGAACTGTTAGCTGTGAGAATACGTTGGTTGTATGTGCTCCAGTCGTCGTTTCTATATAACGTCGTTCTACGCGACGTGCAAGAAAGTCGAAATTCCGCGCTCGCTCTTACGCGAATAATTGGGAGACGATTACGGACCTGTTCACCGGAGACGCGATTTCCGAGTAATGCCGTCACAAGATCGGTATACCGTTAAACGTAACTCGCGCGTTGAAAACGGCGAACGTGCTAGACGGAAAGAAGACGTCGAAGAAGAGACAGCAGGTGCGCGCCGCCGGCTTACCTCAAATCACTCACACTGCTGTGTTACGGCACTCGGCGTTCGGTTGAACTGTCCGCGTATAATATCGCCGGCACATCAGATATACACGCACATGACGCCGCATTGTAACGCCGCATTGAACTCTCCGCAGAGAGAAGTCGGAGTCGCGACGATGTTTCCTCGACGTTACATTATCAACATGCGATTTATAAATCCTAATGAGGTAACAGTTGCTGTAATCGCGTTATTCGCGTTCAGCCGCTTCATCGTACTATGCTCGAGAGGCCGAAGGAAATAATTAATCCTTTTCTGACGACGTCCGCGTATAATTTCTCAAATATAATCGTCCAGGTTCTCTATAACTCAACAATGTTGAGATGTTCATGATCGTAAAGAGAGCAGGCCCATTGCGATTTATCGTACAAAAATGAATGTAAAATGAAAGAATGATTGCTAAAGTATCTAAAAATTTAGCTGCAGATCTAAAAATAATTTGGTTGGACTATTAAAATAATTACGTATAGGCCGCTCAAGCATGACGAGCAGTGCGCTGCAAAAAATTTGACATTCTGACGACCAGCTTGAGCGTCGTACATAATTATTTTAATGATTCAAAATTATTTTCAAATCTGTATCTATAATAGTTAAATTTTTAGATAATTTAACCGTCTTTCCAGGTAAGTCATTTATTGTGATGTGATATGTATGTATACATAAATCCTGATGAATTTCCTTAACTATCTAAAGATGACATTATCTTGTTACTAAAAAAAATAATTTTTTTTACTAATTTTTAAAAAAATATCTGGTAAATAAAGAATCTATCAATATCGATACACGAATACTAAAAATTTAGCTAGATTTGAAAATAATTTTGTTTGTATCATTAAAATAATTATGCAAGATTGGCTTAATAACTAGTTGCTACAGAATCTTAAAACTTTTTGTAACATTTTCATCGTTTAAGCGTTCCACATAATTATTTTGACTTTTGATGATCCAAGAAAATTATTTTCAGATCTGAATCTGGCTAAATTTATAAATACTTTAACAAAATCGTTCTTTCCGTGTATATGTAAACATTTTTCAACGATATTTCAATGTTACATTTCCATCTTCAGTTCTCAACGGTAACTATAAATCTACACAGATCCTAAATTTAATTTTAAAATGATCACACGCATTTGGAAACATGTAATACTCGCCTCTATCATCCTTATCATCGAAGATTAATCCTAATTCACGCGTTATGTAATATATTTCCAATGATTTCAAGTACATTCGAGCTCGAAGCTCCAACGTCGCACGCTCTGAAGCCTGAAGCACGCGAGATGCTCTTTGTATTTCTCGGTTTATGACGGGGATGCGCTTGCGCTGCGCTGCGGTGCGTGCGTGCGTGCGTGCGTGCCTGAGTTTCCCGACTCGGCCAATGCACACGGCGCGGCGGCGCCGGTATGCGTGCACCGTCGCGAAGACACGTCTCTAGGTCCCGTACACTTCCCGCGCTGGCGTGGTGGCCAATTAAGGGCCTCTTCCGTTGAAGGGGGGGAGGGGGGCAGAGGGGGATTTTTCTTTCACTCGCGCATGTGTAGGTATTCGCGTATTACGTTCGCGCGCTCCGTGCGTGCGCGCAAGTTCCTCGTAACGATGCAATTTTCCGAAGCGCCGCACGGTCGATCGCACGGATCGACTGGCAGGCACCTCTCTCCTGCCTCTCATCCCCCTTCCTCCCATCTCATCGTGCTTTTATGCGCTGACTCTATTATGTTCTAATTATGCATAACGCGCTCTCCACCGTCGAGCGCTTGATGCGTCAGAGAGAGGCGCGACTTCGTCCTCGCGGTCGATCGGAAGGCGCGTTTGAAGATTCAGTTTTTGTGTTTATGATAATGAAGCGGATTTCCTGCTAAACGTCGAATGCGAATATTCATGCGGTCATACCCGTACGTCAGGATCGTGCTGGTTTAGAGTTGGCTAGAGGTGCTATATAGTCTGACCACGAGCAATTTTGTCAAAATTCTATCAATGAGGAAAATATATATACTGTCTCATTCTAATTTATACTGGCTCACTCTGTAACATTAATTTTAAAATTAAGTGAGACAGAATAAGTTATATATATTATATATAGTGAGATATAGTATATAATATATCACTGAGAAAACTGAGTATGTCACTGATACAGTATATCACTGAAAGAAATACTATTTGATATAAATAACCATCATTTTGTTGATATGTGAATTAAAAAACTTTCTTACTTTTTAATTTAAAAATTGTTAGGTATTCACAAATCAAAATTTGGTTAGAATAACTACTAACTAGTAGTTATTAATAAACAAACTTATTCTAATTAGAATTTTTGATTAAAATAATCCGATAATTGATTGGAACAATACAATTTTTCAGCAAAATAATGATTATTCATACCCAACATTTTTCTCAAGAAGATAGAATATCTTCTTTTTTTCTTATACGCGATTTGGACAAAATCTCTCATGGCCAAACTCTCTCTCTGTCATAGAATCTCTAGAGTCAGCTATAGAAGAAAGGAAAAAAGAACTAGTGTTACGTACACGCCGACGTCGACGTTCGATTACACCTTGAGAATGCAATCGGGCACGTAATCACATATTGTCGCTTAACTCTTCCCGGCAACCTTCGCACGCGAGATTTGATAACCTCGTATTGGAAAATATCCGATTCGCCGAGGAGCCTGAGAAGCTTCGAGCCTTATATACGAGTATACGCGCAGGGAGGACGCTAGAATTCCCTGGGCCCCATACAAAACTCGTTAAATCGCCCGCCGCTCATGAAATATAAAATGAATATTATATCGTACGTTGAGTTATTTATAACCAGGGCGATCAGGTAGGTATACATTCCTTGCAGTATTAAGGCTCGTCTACAATACACGTAGTAAGCTTGGTAAGCTAAGAAATTGAATCCCCAATCACAGTCGATTGTAAAAAGAATAATCGACTGTGATTGGTCAATTTCTTACTCTTACTTCTTAAACCAAACTTACTTCGTATATTGTAGACGACGCATTACCGGACACTCGGATTATCTTGTCATAAACAGGATATCTGCGAATACTGCAGTTCCGCCCAGAAAATAGAATCAAATGGTCCATGTAGCTTCCCGTAAAATAATTCTGCAGCTGAAATTTTCTCTCCATTTGTAAATGAGCAAAACAGCAAATTGAATTCTAAGCTATTAATCTTTCGGCTGACATGGGTCTATTGAACCAATTCAACTATAAATCTCTTCATCAAAAATTTCAAGCAATATAATTTTTTATGTTACAGATGCAAAATTGAATTATTCTTATTAAAATATATTTATAACTAGTATTCATTATTTTTTATGTCATTTTGGTTTCTTGAAATTTATTAGTGCCTTTTAATCAATTTAGTAAATAATTATCACAGATTCGGTATCTCCAGAGAAAGAACAGTTATTCATCGACATGGTCAGGTTTTTCATTTACTGGTTAATTCGTGGTTAGACTTAACCTTATGATAATGTAAAAATTGTATTTTTCTATCTACGGTTAATCATTAAACTAATAATTTTGTAGTGAGTAACTTTTGAAGTAACCACATTACGAAATCATTAGTTCAGTGATTAATTTTAGCTAGAAAAAACACAATTTTTACATTATCATTAATGAAGCTAAGTGAAGTTAAGTTTAAACCATAAGTTTACCAGGTAATGGAAAACCGGGTCTTACCATTAGTATGTTATCCGCAATTTCCAGATATGCTCAACGTGAACGTTTTGAAATATCTTTTTGATTGGTTAATTAGTAAAATTCTTTCTCCTGATTAGTCCATCAAATGTTTCTCAATGTGTTTGTAGTGAGACCACACCCCAAATACCTATTTTATATATACGCTTCGCTTGTTCATCTCAGGATTTTCTCGATTTCCCGGCGTCTCTTTACAACCATCGCGAATTCTTACAAATCATGCTTCGCCGTCGGCCCTGCAAGAGCATATTCCCGCGGCAAAGAGGAAAAAAAGACGAAGAGGAGAAACCACGCGGAGTCCTCGGGTTCGTGCACGTATGCTGGATCCGCGCCAGACCGTTGTCGGGGGTCTCTCCTCCTCTCGCGAAGGCAAGTCCTCCTCCTCGATCTCTCCCCCGACCCTTCCCTCACCCCCTCGTCACTCCCTCACGCCGGTTTCTTGAGGTCAGAAGCGTGTGTACGCGTCTCGCCTTCCTTCCCGTTCATCGCCGCGCATTCATCGGCCTCGCCTTCGCGAGTTCTTGGGGTTACGGCGTTCTCTCCCGCGTCGAGAGATCACGATCCGAAATCTATTCACTCATTCTTCCCTCGAAGAAGAAACACTGAGAAAAATGTTTTGCTTGCCTGCCAACAAGAAGTACGAACAAAACGCATTCTGATCCTACCAATAATCAGAATCCTGATTATCGTAATTCAATAAATTGAATTTCTGATTATCTCGAGTAGAATGTTTGATAGATTTGACTATAGATGTCTAACTTTTTTGTATGATTAAAATCAGAATCTTAGTTAATTGCAGAGTCCTTTTTTCAGTGAAGAAGAAGAGGAAACAATCAGCAACAATAATCAGTTACATCCTTTATCCTCACAATGATATATTAGATATGGAAATGAACACCGTTTGATGATACATATATTTTATTATCTATTAATCACTACTTCTATGTCTTTTAATAATATTTTATTATCGAGTGTTGCGGCCCCCGTCAGACGAAATTAGAAAATTAAAAATATTCTCATTTCTATCTTTTCTACCTCTCCTTCCTACTCGCAAAGTGCGAATCCTTATCTATATCTCTACTTTTGTTTTATCCGTTGAAAGCGTACAGAAAAGTGTAGCCGGAGAAAAGCACGAGCCCATTACGCGATAACTGTGCCGCTCGTCTCTCCTCGAGGAAACTTTTGCGTACGTGCGGGAGCAGCTCGGCGAGTGCACGCGTGTGCGCGGCGAGTGCGACGGTGTGTGCCGCTTACATTAAATAAATTACCGTGGCGGCCGTGGACCGGTAACACGGGAACGGGCTGTTACCTGGTCCCCGTCGCGGCGCGGCGGTGGCTACGCAGATAAACGCTTGCATGTGTACGCGCGAGCGTATACGTATACCTCGTCGTGCGAGTGTGTCCGCCGGCGAACTTGACTCGCTTCTTGCGCTTCGCGCGCTCCGCCGTTGCGGAGGAAGTCGCGGCCGCTCGCCTCGCCGCGGCCGGTCTCTCTCTTCCCATGACCGTGCTTCACCTTCTCTATCTCTAAAGCGATTTCCACGTCGACGGTGAAATTAACGTCGCGAAAGCCCCACGATTTCGCGAGTAATCTCGTTCCGAAATCGCGCCCTTCTATCCCAAACTATGCCCGAAACCACGCGAATTTTTCGATAAAAAGTTGTCTATACGCGGAAAGAACGGTTCTGCTGAAATATGTAAAAATTTAACTAGATGCATTCAGAGAATAACATCTTGATACTTATGACATTGGTAGTTACGTGGTAAAATAATTATATATTAATATCATTAATAGATTAATTGTACTATATTTGCATAGTTAAAACAACTATAAATATATACCAAAAATGACTACAAATTATAGTTAAGTTATGGTAATTGCAACCATTTTTTTCGCTCAATGTAACATCTGAAAATAACTTTGTTGGAGCATTAAAGTAATTGTGTGAAACACTTAAAAGTTAATGATAACGCTGCAAAAAGTTTTTTTTGCTTATTCTAACGATCAAAAATGTCCACTTCCATACAGTAGACTTCCAAAAGACGTTTAAAAGACGTTCCTACGTCCTAAAAACGTTATCAAGATGTCTACAAAATATCGTGTGCTGTCTGGAAGATATAATTTATTTTAATAGGCTAAACAAAATTATTTTCACATCTATGTATATCAGAGCTAAAATACTTCAGCAAAATCATTCTTTCTGTATAACCTTAACGACTGTAGACAAAGTCTCTCTTTTCCAAAAACTTTTTTTAAAAATGTTTGTACTTTCAAAAAATGGAGATTTTGTACCCCACGAAATGATTTCGAGTTTGCCGAACAATTGCTATGCATATTGTATATTTTAGGGAAAAGTGCGAAAAGAGAAAACCAGACATCAGCGGTGCGGGATTCGCGATTCTCCCGTAATTATCTAGTAATTGTCAGTCCTAATATGAAAACCCGCAATGAGGGAAATAGAGTTGGTCGACCCCTTTCCTTTGATCGCCCGACGACAATTATCGGCTGGCGCGGCCACCATGTCGAGACAAGGAATAGGAAGCCAGCGGGTACCAGCATGGCTACCTGTGTTTTGCCTATTTGTTTTGCTCGACAACACGAAACGTCTGTGATTCTTTTTTTTTCCAGCGAACCTTCGTTCTACACCGTTACGCACTTTCCTATCCGCGCATTCGCGAATTCCACGAACGGTTGAACCTCCTCCGTCTCTCCACCTTCCCTTCCTCGTCTCTTGTTCAGGTCATCCGCGACGATATTCCGCGAAATTTACGGCGGTTTTGTTGCACCGCTTTATCGCTGCACGCGGAACGTTTTACTTCCGCGCGGCTTCCAGATGCTGTTTCCCATTGGTCTCGGAAAATCGCACGAGGTTCCCTCCGACGAAGAACGGTTCACGGACAAAAGTACAAAAAGCGAATTCAATATCTTCGGAAAGTTCGCACAACAGAACGCAAAGCGAACGTTGGTATACTGATACCATTGATAGAATTATACGGGCTTCGCGAAACTAACCCGCAAACACTCAGCTGATTGGTAGAAAAATGCGAACAAAAAGATAATAGTTTGTATACAATCCCAGTTAAGAAATTTCTAGCAAATCGAGCGATGAACAATTTAAAAAACTCTAAGTAATTATCGATGCGAAGTTGACTAATAATTTTACTTACGTCACTGTTTATAACCTATACTGACAATGAGAGAAAAGTGTTTTGGCATTTGTGATTATAATTATATGATAAAAAAATTATGGAACTCCATTTTTATGGTTATAATGTTATAATGTTAGTAATAATAATCTTATATATATAGTTCTCTAAAACATAAAAAAATTATACTATAAATTATGCAGACAATTTCAAATATTAATACAATAAAATATCAAGATATAAATGATAAAGAAAATAAACATTTTTATTTAGTAAATGCAATCGTAATTATAGTGTATATGATTATTTTCCTAAATTCGTTTACTATTCATGTAATAATAATCAAAAATATATTAAGAAAAAAACAAAATATTTTCAAGCAGTACATATAACTATTATTAATAGCATTGACTATGCATTATTAAAACAACTATGAATATATAGTTGTCAAAAAAAGGCTGTAAATTGTAGTTAAATTAATTGCAACCATTTTTTCTCTCAGTACAGAATTTATAAATTCTGTGGATAATTTATTAGGAAAAAAAATGGTTTAATGTATGAATACATATATACTTTTTTAATAAATATATATGACGTAAAAGAAGAAAAGAGTGAGCCTGCGAGAGGATTCCGATGCTTCCGATCCCGTTCGGAATGACCGGTTTCACTCTCAAACGTATCGGACAAGCCGATACCGATCGTACGACGTACGGTACACTAGAAACTCCAATCGTTAAGAAGTACGGTGTGCCTCTTCAGGGTCAGGTTTATGTAGTAGGAGCGGAAGTGACGGCGGAACGGGCTAATAACATGCGAGCGACAGGGACTGCGGGAAACGCTGGAGGGGACTCGGAGCGCCGGAATCCTAACCTGACGTAAGTTGACCTCCGCACCTGGATTCGCGATCGCGCGTTCGGCGTGGGGTATTTAACGGAACCGCGAAGAAAGTAAAGTAGAAGGCGCGCGCAGGTGGCCTTTGCCTTGCGGTGGGAAAAATGCGCCCGGCGAACCTCGCCTACCTGCTGAATGACTGTTGATCGCGAGAACCGCGATCTGTTTTTTCCACTTGCGTCGAACTCCGAAGAAACCGAGACTATCGTTCTCCCATGATAAAAATATCACTTAATATTTTATCTAAACGGAAAGTATGATTTTGCTCAAGTATCCAAAAATTTAGCTACCTCTACAAATTTGGAATTATTTTGATGGACTATCAAAATAATTATTTAAGACACTCAAGTTGATTGACAGACTGTTAAAATGTACAACATGTTTTACAACATTACTTATTATGCTTAAGATTCCTACGTTATTATTTTATAGTTAAACAAAATTATTTTCAAATCTGTATTCAAGTAAATTTTTAAATACTTCATCAAACGTTCTTTCTACGTAGACAGAAAATTTTTTATTTGCTTTTTTCAAGAAACTACGATTTTCAAACTATATTTAATATAAAGCTTGATGGATAAAAACAAAACATACCACACCTGACTTAATAGGATAACTTAAAAAAATAAGAACTATTATTATCATAAAATCAAGCGGTTTAATTTTAATGCAATTACGCTCAGTATCATAAGTTATAATGTTAAGTATCTTGACGATCAAGTTTCAAACTAGATTTCTGATGATTAGAATACGCTTCACATTACGCACGAATACTTAATAACATAACAATGTCAGGATTGCGATGATGCAGTCGTGCGAGGCGATAAGCACGAGAAAAAACCGCTTCGGTTACTCGGTATGTGTATACATATCATACAAGCGCTCTTCGAAGCGGCATAATTTGCATTTGAATATAATTTGCAGGCAGCCGCTAGGCATAGATTATTTTTCAAAAGCTTATTATCCCAGTCATCAATCGAAAACGGCATAGCTAGTTCCGTACAGTTGGTTAAAAAAAAAGGTAAACGTTTGATTGACGAAACGTTTGAATTTATAGATAAGCGTGTTCGTTACAGATCGATCGTTGAAAGATCTTATCTCCGCGGCTAATGTGTTGGGGGAATTTAAGTTAAATATGAATAAATATTATTTTTTTGCGACGTAAGAAAAATCTGCGTGGAATATGAATATACACAAGAGCAGTTTGCCTTGACCATCATATCAAGACAGGTTCTTTAAACATTGCTAAAAGAATTATGACATATCGTTTTATATCTTGTAAAAACTTTAACGTTTCAAAACGTATTTATATATGAAAATACTTCGTATGCTACACGTTTCACGATATCCAATCGTATTCGTGTCTCCGTGATACTTAACGTATGCAGAATCACATTTATTGCCGATGCCACGATCGTTTATCGTGGCAGATCGCCACGTGCTTAACAGAATCTGCCACATTCCTCTCCACGCGTATACGACGTAATTGTATATGCAATGCGGATTTGCTGATCGGTCATCATCATTCCGAGAACGCGTCTTCCGCGTGCGTGTACGAAGTGACGAGCCATCGACGCGCTGTGACATCGTTGCGAATTAACCACTCTGATTCAATTTTTAACAAAGTGATTGCCTTTTCTCTTATTCAATTTAAACCACAAGTGTCACTCTTAATAAGAAGAATTCTATATAAACGTAATTGTTACCGTAGAATTAATAATTTGACCGCAAGTGTCACTCTTAATCGAAACAATTCTACCTAGACGTAATTGTTGTCATAATATTTACAAGTAGCAAGATAATATTCGCGTTAATACACAAGTCATCTGTGTCCATATGATTTACAGTTTGTAACTCGATTTATACAAAAGTCTATTTTTGCAAGTTACAGTGTAAATATTGATTTTATTATTCCATAGTTTCACGCCTCAATAGCCACGTTCCAAAGTAAGTAATGAGGATTTCGAGTCACTCTCAATTCGAAGAATCCGAATGACACACTCTTACGCATCGCAGCAAAGAGAAGGAAGCGATCAATTTCATCTCACAATCAGTGACGAAATCGTCGCCGCGATTGATCTACACTCGGTTAATAGCAAGAAGGGCAGCACGTGAGCAACAAATTTTTCTTAGAAGGAAGCCGTAAAAGTCGGTATCTTTTAGAAGTCATTAAACTCTGCATCCTCCCGCTGCTTTCGACTTTATGTTTGTCTCAACTTTGTATTTGAGAAAAGATGTTAGAATTTTGCTTATTATCTGTTATAAATCTGCGATATCAATCTGATATCACAAAAATGTGTGTAAAATAATAGGAGAAAAAAAAGAGATAAGAACTCTTGTAAGTACATAAATATCTTGAAATATTTTATAGCTAAATATCTTGAAAATCGTTAAATCTTTATGTGCATTTAAATATATCGACAATTATATTCTGAAAAGATTAAAATATTCAGATTCTTGGATTTTTCTTCTTAAAATTCCGAAATCCAAAACTTAATTCTTTTTCTATTCTAAATCTCCTTAGGGAAGGTACGGTGCGACCCTTCGTAGCTTAACAGCGAAGCGTAATAATCCGGTTGACCGAGCGACTGAATTACTTTATAAGAAAAGCAAGTTCAACGACTTTTAAAACTAACAAACTTTGGACTTTCTTTGATCTCACATTCTATAAACCTCCACGCTTCCGCTTCTTACTCGCAAATCTGCTGTCGGGCTGGAATTCAGTGGGGCAGAGGAGGAGGAGGAGGAGGAGAAGGTGAGGTCCGGCCCGATGTATATATGTGTGTCCATGCGGGTTTACGTGCACGTTCGCTCGAGGGACAGAGCAAAAGAATGAGAGAGAGGAATACAGGTGAGGCGAAAAAAAGAAGGAAAGAGAGAGAGAAAGAGAGACAGAAGCGTACGGCCGCGCCGATGGACTCCCCGGGTTTCGCCAAGAAGATGTAACGGTAAATCCGCGGCCGCCGGCGTCCGATGAACCCACTCTCTCAGCCTCGCAAGGCCTGCCGCGCAGCCTTCTTCTTCTACTTCTTCTTCGGCCAGTGCGTACGTGTTACGCCTACACATGCATGTGCACGAGAAGGGGGAGGCAAGGGGCACACCTATACACGCTGGCCTCCGTCGTCGAATTATTACTGAGCGAATAGTCATAGCGTTCTTCGCGATGGTACGCAACGAGCCGGTTGCTCGTGATGGCCCCGCTTCTCAGAGACGGGGTCTCTGAGGTGCGGCAAACGGCAAGGATGAAGAGGAAGACGACGACGACGATAACGAAGAAGATGTCGGGCTTCTCCGCCGAGAAGCAGAACACGCGATTGCGTCATCGTGGCATAAGAGAGCGATGAGATGCTCCGTGGAGGCGGAATACTTGCTCCTCGGGAATTGGGTCGCGCGTCCTCGGGAATCTTCCGTGTCTTCTCGGATTTTCTTTCAGCGTCACGTTCGAGAAACGTGTTTACGATTATAATCTTATATAACGTTATTAGAATAAATTAATTACTAATTTATCGCGTTGTTTTATATAATTTTAATTTGAATGCATATATTTTCCAACGAAAGGAATTAAAGACGAACTAAATTCATTTAGTCAATAAATTATTTTTTTCTTAATATAATATTATATATATAATAATATATATTATTTTGATTCTTCTAATACAAAGGATTCATTATTAAAAACTTATCTGCAAAATCTTGGAATCTAGTATGACGTACCATTTTTTAAAAATGACATGTCCACGGTTTCAGACAGAATAAATGTATCCCTGGAGCCACTCTCTCTCTTTTTCTTTTCTCTTTCTTTCTCTCGATTTTCCATGACAATCACATAGTAATCGATCGCGAATAAGACAATGCGATCATTATGGAATCAGCACGCGAGATCGAAAGTAACTCAGCTTCTACGGCGATAACGGATGCGATCACATCAATGCGGGACATATGCACCCGTTGACCGAGGTGAAAAGTGAACAACCCGGTGAGAAATTCTGCGTGGCGAAATGGAGAACGGTTCGGTACCAACAAGCACTGTAGTACGCTGTTAAAACAGTATCCTTGTATCAAACGCGTTATGATGATCCGAACGCATTTGTAACGACGATTCACAAACTCTGTGAACTGGTTTTATAAGAAATTCCGCAAAATATCTCATTTTTAGGACTTTCGATGAGACGAAATGGATTCAACGAATCGTAAACAAAGCTAAAGTTGAAATTTTTATGTTACTGTTTATGCTTTTAATTTGCATGTAATTGGCACGATAGCTTTAAATATTATGTCGCAATAATTCCAAATTATGAAATATTAATGTTTTAAAAATGTAGAAATATTTATCATAACTATTTTTTTATCTCTTGAAAAATGTATCATAAAATTCGCTATGAATAATAATCAATTTTACAAAAGTTTCTCCAATAAAATTACCTGTTTGTTCACAAAACTAATAGATACGCATCATTTAAATATATCCCAATATCTTTTAATAAAGTTTTTATAATTATAAGTTATAATTACGATATATAAATAATTTATTATTTTCATACCTGGTAGTAACGGTCTTGAAATAATTATGAGGTACTGTAATGATTATTTGCGTAAAATATAACTTATTACACGTTTCTTGCTGAATGTATAAACACGAACATCTACACGCTTTCTCATTGTCAGATTACGATACATTTTAACAATTACCTCATCGACTCTGATGCATATGAATAAATGATTTTCCCAGACTTGTACTGACACAAAGAGGAGAGAACAAAAAAAATACGAAGAGCGAGTTGAGAAACTCGAAAGAAAGCAGATACATAAGAATTGCGTCACGCTCGCGAGAGGGAACGTGCGTATACACGGTGTCTCGATATCAACAGCAATTCTTTTACAGCTTCCTCAAGTAATTTGAAATCGACCGAAAAAAATCTTCATAAAATTAGATTTTCATAAAATTATAGTAACTCATAAAGCAAAGCTCTTTAGACTTTAAAATCACGTAATCTTTAGTGGACTTTAACAGAACATTGCGCTTTAAAAAAATTCTGTTACTGAAATGTATAACAAGATATAATTACACCTACTTATATTGACTGCCTCATCATTCACATATGAATGATACTCAATATTATGAAAAATCCTCAGGACAAACATATTCTTTTTATTATTTGTTTTTTCTTGTCATAAAACAGCATTGAATGGTGCAGCTTTTTATGAAAATTTGTTATTCGTATTTAAATGACGGAACGCTCTCAGAAACAAAGACTGTTATTCACATATGAATAATGAATACACAGTAAAAAACATTTTGTATTTGAGCTGAAAACGATCCATTCAATACTTGTTAAAATTATATGTCGAATTTTTAACATATGTTACTGTTAATTTAACATACATTACTTAATTATTTTGTGTTAAATTGATATTCAACTGTATTATTTTTTAGTGTCAAAATAACACAGTTTACGAGTAAGTGAACAAATAACATAAAAATAATGTATTTTAAAACGTAAATTCTATGATAAATAAATAAAATATATGTTAATTTAGCATAAATATTAATTTTATTTTAAAATATGCTTCCACACACACGCGCGCGCGCGCGCGCGCACACACAGTTTGCCATCAGTATTGCCTTCTTTGTGTAAATTTTTTTATATATTTGTGTTACTTTCTAACATATTCATCTTAATTAACATAAAAATAAATGGACCGTTTAAGACATCTGAAATGTTAAATTTAACACAAATTTTTCAACTGTGTGTGACGTGACAGTCATGCACTGTTAAATTCAAGGTCAAATTAGATTCAAGTTGAGTTATTTTTAATCATTTTGATCGCCACTGTTCCATCCAATATGTTGTTGATTTGACTAAAACAATGGAGATAAACAATTTAACTCAAGAAAATGTATTAAATTTGACTGAAATTTAGTTTATCATTTATTAAATGCATACGTTTTTAATATGGCGGATATTTACTTTGAAACTAACTATAGAAATGAATTGGTTTACATTTTGACACATATGAAAGTTAAAAATGACAAAATATTATTTAACTTAAAGGATTAGGTTACTTCTTTCATATGTAACAGTGTGTTAAAAGATTTTGCCAAGGTAAGATAGCCTCCATATTGACCATGGAAGTCACGATGGAGAGGGCGTTTCCTGCGGTTCTGGGACACCTTGTATGCGCGTATGCACGCCAGGTGAGATCGATTCCCGGACGATCGGATCGACAAAGTGCGTGGGGATCTCGCGCGCGTACTCGCTCGCCCGGCTCGGGCGCCCCCGTTGACTCGTTGACTCACTGACTCCTGACGGGCTTACCGTTAACCAGCAAAAGTGAACCAAGTAAGTCGTGTCTCTGGTACTTGCGGTACCGATCGTATAAGCCCGGGACAATAACGATGCGTTGGCCGACGGGTGCGGGACGTTTTAAAGCGCGGCATTGTCGGAACGCACACGTCCCAATGCACGCCACCGACGAAAGCGCAAGCGGCGCGAGGACGCGCCGAAACGGGACCTATGCGGTGATGAATTCTCCCCTTCCGAGTCATCACCGTTTTAGCTGACCAAGTCTTCATTCCGTCAGAACGATCACTGCGCAGGTTGCGGAAGATCAAAATAAATATCTTGCACTGTGTAAGATGTTACGCACGTGTATATTCTCATGATTAATTATATTATTGGAGCAATAAAATATACTGTACCATGTATTATATAATAGTAACTGAATTGCAAAACAATAGATGCTACAGTCTGTGTGAATATTACATACAGCCTTACTCCACAAATTGACACATAAACATTTTATATTATTATTATTATTATATCTAATAAAATTAAGTTAAATTAAGAGTTTTATTGAAAAATAATATTCACTTTTATAGTATATATGTGTGTTATCTCATATGAATGATGTAGCAGTCAGTGAGATATAATTGTACCTTATCATACATTTTAGTAACTAAGAATTGTAAAGTGTACTGTTCAATTCTCAAATAAAATCCACTGAAGATCATAATTTTAAAAAGCTTCGCTTTATCAATCATTAATTTTGTAAAAACCATGAGAAATTCGCATTTTTGCTCACAGAAAAATACATACCTACTGTACGCAAGTAATAATCACTTATTTCAAATATTTCAACAGTTCACATATTCGCAAATCTATCATAAATTCATCACAAGTATCAAATTTATTTAATCAAGATTATTAAATTAAAACAAATTCGATTTATTCGACTTATATAAAATCGCTTCTTCGATCAATTTTATAATATTCCTTAAAAGAATATAAATTCCCGTTTTAAATACACAGTAATGAATGTTTCTAAAATTTTTAATAAATATATTTTAAGATTATTATCAAGAAAATATTCTTTGTTAAAGATAACCGTTACTTAAAAAGAAAAAAATGAATTGAATCATTTTTCTTATCAACAAAATGATATTTTTCTGTGTGCAAGATTTCAAATTAGTCGTACTTACTGACTATATTCTGATTTATTTTCTACTTAAATAATAAGTATGAGATAGCATAGCATTGAAGAATTGAGAAATCGGTAGTCGACGATAGATGTTAATGGAATTATTCATGCGACAGATAGTAGGGTCAAGATGGCCCCTGCCTCGAAATTAATTTCAGGATAATCGGCCTTTCACGTGCCTGAATTTTCCTTCGATTTTTTTGCGACGTAAAAAACGCGCCATATGGCTACCGAAGAATAAGAATAGTCGTGATTTATTCAACCCCATTTTTTTTCCTCTAAGGGACCAGTTGTAAGAGTCTCTCGAATTTCTTTTTATGACTGCGAACGCCGAGAAAATTAAAGTATCGCCTGATTTCCGATTCGCGACTCATCTTCCGGTGCCCGTCTTCTCTGTTCGACAAGTGACACGTACACAATCGCGACAGGAAACGACATAAGATTCGACCAATAAAACCGATTTATTCCGCTCGCCTAAAATTACAACCATCGCACATAAAGCAGTAAAACATTCCCAAAGTGATATCCTGAAACGGATAATGACAAATCGCGCCTGGGATAAATGTGATATTCCGCGCCGACGGGATTTCTCGAAAATTAACGCGCGCGTCCATTCGAAATTACAAACGTGCGGGATAATGGCGAGGGAGTCGCGTCGGAGTAATACTCATAAGAGGACAGAAGCGGCGTCCTTCGCGACGAGGCGTGTCGATTACCGTAGGTAAATCGCGTGACAGCCCCGACGCCATTGAGGAGAAACCGGCGGACCTTGACAGTGTGTGCCGGACTTGACGCTCTACGGCGAATGTCAGTGAACCGCGGCCAGCAGGACGAGCGAAAGAACGATCAAGGATACATTCTGCGCAGCCGAACATGGCGGTACTTCTTGATAACCAGTCCCCATCGCCGGACCCCGATCGCCGCGATGTGTGATTTCGTTTCAGAATGGACGGTATAAGCTCCGTCGCGACCGATCTCGACGCACGCAAGCTGGCTTAGATTTCTTTTTTCATTCATGAGATTTTGGGATACCTGACGTTCGGTCTGGATCTTATCGAGTTGATTTATCGAGTCCCATTCGAATTCGGGTAATAAATAAATTGAATAATTGAAACGTCAAATACTCAAACGAGTCGAATGATTAAAAATGATCGAGTTAGCTGAAGATTTTTCTTTTTCAATTTTAAGTGATATTCGCTTTCTAAAATAACAATGTAATAAAAATGTATATCTATGAAGCAATCTAAGATTTCATCGAATATTCTTCTAATATTGTTAAGATCTTTTTATTAATTTAAAAACAATCTCTTTAATTTTTACAGGACGAAAAAGCCACTATAATAAGACGTGAAACAACGTTGTACTTTGAAGCGAGAAATACAATAAAATAATAAATCTTAGTAAAAAAAACTATAAGAGCTAAAAAGAAGGGGATGATTCTCTATCATATTTTTTCTTTATGTTTAGACTCTCCGAAGCTCTTTATTTCCAATTGTTAATTACTAGAAATAGATGCTTCGATATCTTCATCGAGGAAAAACATGGATCTGCATTTTGATGTAACAAAACACAACCGAAAAGTTTTTTAACAACTTGACACATGTTACAACGGAAAGAACGGATTTTGCTAAAGATGTCTAAAAATTCAGCTAGATCTGAAAATAATTTTCAAATCTGTATCTAGCTAAATTTTTGAATACTTTAACAAAATCATCTTTTCCGTATAGAAATAATAATAATGTTCGACGATCGTTGATGTATTTATTTAAGTATTAAAAAAAATTAAGTTGTAACAACCAATTCCCAGAATTCCCCAGTGTTATTAATTCCTACTGATTGATGCATACTTGACAAGTTACTGGAACGTGCGTGGCCAACTTAACGAGTATCGACATTATTGGTATTGCAATTTTTTATTGTATTTTTTAGGCTGCAGTCGAGAAGCGTGCTATCAACGCTATTGCATCATATTGTATCCTTGTGTAATATCTAATGAGTAATGAAGTTAATATGAGACACGCTCAAAGGCAATCTTGATAAACAATTTGAAAATTTTTTTATATTATATGTATTTTCCAAAAGTAGAGACGTATTACTAAGAAATTATAAAATTTGGAATAAAAATACAATATATGTAATTATATTTATTGTATCATATTTTATTATTCGGCAATCGATTACTTTATTAGCAAAAGATAGCCAAAAACAACATCAAAAAGTGAGCTATCTATTTCTTATTGTTCAAAATTTGTGAACATCTGTACAAAATCTGTTTTCGGGAAAACATCGGATTATGAAAAAACAAATCGTGAAAAAGTGCAAAGTCTAGGATTTATAAAATTCTTGCGTGTCGCAATATAAATTAATAATCGAAAAAGTTAATAAATTAGAAAAAGTTGATAATATGATTGAAATATTTAGAGCAATGTAAAAGTGTTGCAAAAAAAAGGTGATTTTTTAGTAATACTTCAAAGAGTTTAGAAATTGCTTTCTCTTTCAAACATAGTGCACACAAAAAAGTCAAAGTGACAGTTTTTATGACAGTTCCAAATAACTCATATTTGTAACACCAAGTCAAGAACACAATACTCACAGTTTAAAATAAGATCACTTATTTTATGACATGACATAATTCTTTTTGAAATAGAAAGGGTTAAAAGTTATTTTCACCGAAACTATCGATCGTGCTGGAGAGGATAAGTCTAGGAATAACGCCATGTTACACTATTATCTTCTATATAAAAAGAGAAGCAAAGGAAGGCGAACGGTATAATGTTCGGCAAACACAACATAAAAATATTTCTGAAAAAAGCAATATTTTTTAGGGTTTGACACATAAACAGATATTGGTCGGAGCTACTGCAAGACCATTCTCATATTCTTTGTTTATTGCCGCAAAATGGAAAATGGCACGTTTATAACTTCATGCTTTCATAGAAAAATAGGACCTCAGACCTCTCTTACTGCAACCTTTTACATTTCTGAGACATTTCCGCGAGTATAGATCTCTTCACGCTCCAGTAAATCCAAACCGTCTAATAGGTTGTAAAGACATTTTTATAAAAGAGACTGCCCAACCCAAATTGGTCAAGAAAAAAATAGTCTTTCCTGAGAGCTTTCATAAAAATCAAAATCTGTTAATTTACTGTTACATATTGAATTTTATCTCTATAAAAAAATGATTTTGTTGAAATATCTAAAAATTTAGCTAAATACGTACCTGAAAATAATTTTGTTGGAAAATCAAAATAATTATGTAGGAAATTCAAGCATGCTAAGCAATGTTGCAAAAAATTATGACATTTAAACAAATCATATTATCTTGATAATCTCACAAAATTATTTTCAGATCTGTATTTAGCTAAATTTTTAGATATTTTAAAATCGTTTTTTCCGAGCGAAAAATTTTATATATAAATATATATCTGGCATATATTATTTTTACAAATAGAAATTTCTCATCTAGGAAAGTAAATAGAAAACTTATTATTTTTGTACGCTTCTTGCTTATGTGTGTACTGAGATTTAGATATTTCATATTTAAAATGATTTTTATTTTGTCTGTACTATCAATATATAATGATATCGATCATAATCCCAAGTGACGCAGTATATTTTCTTAAAAGAAAATACGTTAATGACTGATTACTTCCTGTAAATGTATTGGTAAATGTTTGCTCGACAAAGAGAGATGCCGGAGTAAGAAGGGGACTGATCGAAATTCAATCAATTCCGGTCTCGCGAGAACGGTGAAATGGTTTCCTCTCTTCGCGACGCTATTTTTCTTTGTCCTAAATCGATGAAAGAGAAAGGGAAGCTCGCAGGTGGAAGAAGACGGGCGGATATTTTTCGCTATCCCTCTATAGATTCTTATGAGCTCGTATTAGAGACCATCCATCCACCCATCGGTCCATCATCCCTCAGAAGCGTGGGAGAAACGGACAGGTGGGTCGATACATCCCCAAACGTATCCTGTAGTGCGCTGAGTAGCACCTTACCGTACATTCGATATTTCTGTTCCATATCCCGTCGGCGCAGCTTGTGGGAAAACTTTCGACGGAACTAGAAAAGGAAAAGGAAGTATGTTTCGCGCTCAACCCCTTTCGTGCCTTCCGCTCTGTACGTATTTTCCATAATATAAACATTGCGAGTATCTTTCGAGTTAATTCTTTACATTACCTCTTTTAATAAAGATGATTTATATGTGCGCGCGACCTTGTTATATCGCCCATTTACTATACGATACAATTAAAAAAAAAAGTTTTCCATAAAATAACTTTTAATGTTTTAAACCATTAAAATTTTGCAGTATTAATTTTGAAATATAATTTTGGTATATTCTGTGCAACGAACGAAGTGTGGTCAGTGGAAAAACTCAATTTTAAGTTTGTATTTCAAAAACAATATTAATAACAAAAATTAATTTTAATTTTAGAGTTTCCAGGAATTTTATTTCTTAACGATTCGCCTTGCTTATTACAGCAAATAATTTCGAGTAATAAATATAAAAAAAAATTATATTATTTTTGAAAACTAAATTACTCTTATTGTATTTATCTTTACATCCCTATATCCCTCCTCATTTAATAAAGTTTTCCGCTTTAGATCCAAAAATACTTGATCACATTACAAATGAGCTATGATTTAACGTAAATGTAACACATTTACGTGAAAAAAGATATTTTCTATATTTTGTTGTGTGTGAGTGTTTAAATATATTAGAAATATAAAGTCGTTAATAAATGCAAAATATAATGAACATCTTTATATTCATGTTACATATCTGTACTCTCTAAATTTCCGGAGTAAAATCTCACTCTAAAAAAAAAGAGTTAAAATACTATCATTTTTATCAAAGAGCAAATTTTTCATTCTTTTAATAGCGGTAGTATTTTAACTCTTTTGGAGTGAGATTTCACTCCAAGAAATTTAGAAGTAATTTTCTAACATTTTGTAGCAGGAAATGTGAGAATGTATCAATCTTAATTTTTCAATTCTAACAAGCATGAAATGTTATGGTTGATTTGAACAAAGCTGCTGCTAATTAAGAGCGAAATTCGCGAGTATTCGTGAAACGATAGAAAAAATACATGAGCTCCGCAGCGGAGAGGACAACATCATACTCGCATTTCTAAAAATACATGCGACGTATCCGCGGATGGCCACGGAATTCCGAATGACGAAAGTAAATCCCGTTAGAAGGAAGGTACCTTGTGTCCGATGCCGACCGTGACGCAATTTTCCAGAATCACTAATTCATCTTGCCGAGAGTATGTTAGAGCAATAAGAAAAACTTAATTTTTTACTAATATATTTTTTTATCAAGAAGAAAAACATATAATTCTCAAAAATTTTAGTTCAATAGATGAAAAAGTGTCAAAGAGTTTTTATAAAATGATTAACTGCCGGCACACGGAAAGATAAAAAGAAAGTCGGATGTTTCAAAAAGATCTATTTTTTTGCAAGATTCTTTTCGGAACATGAAAAAAATGACTTATTTCGGACGTTTACACACTGAAAAAAAAAGATTGGTTGCTGCAGCAAATTAGATGGTAAAA